>NC_090027.1:12334895-12494064 GCF_037176765.1 Anolis sagrei | reverse complement strand
TGCCAACCAAACCCTTCTGGTGTTTTCTGTTCTTCATGGGAGTCCTGTGTGCCAGTTTGGTTCAATTCCATCATTGGTGGAGTTCAGATGCTCTTTGATTGTAGGTGAACTATAAATCCCAGCAACTACAACTCCCAAATGACAAAATCAAAATTTTTGAGTGATGGTCACTCCTGGGGTTAGTAGGTGTCTTGTGGCCAAATTTGGTGTCAATTCGTCCAGTGATTTCTGAGTTCTATTAATCTCAAAAACGAACATTATATTTTTATTTTACTTTTTCTTTTCTTTTTTTCTCATTTTCTGTCTTTCTTCTTCCTACTTTCTTGATTATAACAAATATGTTCTCCCACTTTTGTTGTAAAAAAATTTCTTTCTTTTTAGCCTTGCAAAATCTACGATAGATAGATAGATAGATAGATAGATAGATAGATGATAGATAGATAGATAGATAGATAGATAGATAGAAATGGAGATGAGCACCAACCCCCAGAGTTGGACATGACTGTACTCAATATCAGGGGAAAATACTTACCATTTCCTATGACTTATGCAAGCAGTACAGTCACCTGTGAGTCAACATTTTCAATTCTAACTTGGGTCAATCATCTACTGAGACTCGAAATGACTCACCTGCATTTAGAAAATTTGCCTCCCCTCTATAATCAAGAAAAAAAAGACAACTAACCTTAATTTTGTTAATTCTAGGGGGGAAATAATTAATTCTAGGAAAAACTGGAAGCTGTGTTTGTTCTAAAGTATGATTTTTAAGAAATGCATATTGTTTCTCTCTGAAAAGGTTACGGTGAACCTGCCACTCAAAAAGCTTTCTTGCGTCTTTTTTATATATATACAAAGAAAATGCTACTCTAAATATTTGACAGAGTTAATGTCAAAATCTAATTGACTTAAAAACAAAAGTATCCCAATTGTTCCAGCAAAATGCTCAACAATGTTATACTTTTCATGCTCTTAATCTTTGTTTACACTCTTGGGTTTCTTTATTTTAAACTAGCTATCCCCTGCCACGCTTTGCTGTGGCCCACACATTTATCACATGGGGGTTTTGTGTGGGAGGTTGGCCCAATTCTATCATTGGTGAGGTTCAGAATGCTCTGTGATTGTAGGTGAACTATAAATCCCAGCAACTACAACTCCCAAATGTCAAGATTCTATGTTCCCCCAATGCCACCAGTGTTCACATTTGGGCATATTGAGTATTCGTGTAGTTTGGTCTAGATCCATCATTGTTTGAGTCCACAGTGATCTCTGGATGTAGGTGAACTGCAACTCCAAAACCAAAGGACATTGCCCACCAAACCCTTCCAGTATTTTCTGTTGGTCATGGGAGAACAGTTTGGTTCAATTCCATCGTTGGTAGTGTTCAGAATGCTCTTTGATTGTAGGTGAACTATAAATCCCAGCAACTACAACTCCCAAATGTCAAGATTCTATGTTCCCCCAATGACACCAGTGTTCACAATTGGGCATATTGAGTATTCGTGTAGTTTGGTCCAGATCCATCATTGTTTGAGTCCACAGTGATCTCTGGATGTAGGTGAACTACAACTCCAAAACCAAAGGACACTGCCCACCAAACACTTGCAGTATTTTCTGTTGGTCATGGGAGAACTGTTTGGTTCAATTCCATCATTGATGGAATTCAGAATGCTCTTTGATTGTAGGTGAACTATAAATCCCAGCAACTACAACTCCCAAATGACAAAATCAATTCTTTTTGAGTGAAGAACATACATTGGGTTGTTAGGTGTCTTGTGTCCAAATTTGGTGTCAATTCATCCAGTGGTTTTTGAGTTCTGTTAATCCCACAAACGAACATTACATTTCTATTTATATAGATTTTTTGGCTCTGTGTTGTTTACAAGGTTAGAACTAAATTTGAGTAAACAAGTTTTAAACCTTTGCATGACAGCATACAATGTTTTGTTTGTTTTCGACCTTTTGGCACCCCGTTGTTCATGGCATGCACAGTATCATTTTTCTTCTTACAGTCATTTTATAACTGGTGTTCATAGTAACACTGTGACCTTTGCAGAATCCATTATGTAAGTTAATGCTGAGAAGTGAAAACAAGAGAGTTGAAGAAAGATTACTTCCTTCCCTATTCCTTGGCCTGACTCCGCATTCGATCCTCCAATGAGGAGGGGAAAATTGCCTACCCTTCCTCAGTGCCATACCTAGAAACTCATATAGTCACAGAGTTTGAAAGGACTACAAGAGCTAGGCAGAGATGCACATACATGATTCAATAGAATCACAGATTTATAGGGTTGTGTTCCGTCTTCCAGGAGCATGGTTTACATTGCGCTTTAGCTGCATGGGATAGCATTCCTTTGCATTTCCCCAGGGTTGCTACAGACCGAGAAGCACACTGGAAGTCAGGCATGTAGCCAGGGGGGGGGGGGGGGGGCTCGGGGGGCTTCAGCCCCCCCCCCCCCCGAAATTCTCATGGTGGTTCGCGAAAAGGCCTTACTGGTGCATTATTTAAACTGTTATGTTTATTAATATCATGATTTGATCACCATTCTCAATATATCCCATCTGCATGGGGGTATTGGGGTAATGATACAAAAGGTTTGCTAGGCTAGACCCTCTTTCACTCAGACTCAGCCCCCCCCCCCCGAAACTCAGCCCCCCCGAACCCCCCCTGAATTTTTTTTAGCCCCCCCCCCCCCCCCCGAAACGAAATCCTGGCTACGGGCCTGCTGGAAGTTAAACAGTATCAGAATCTGGAAAGCCGGGCTACAGGCCCTCTGCAGTTATTGGTTTAGAAAGTATCTCTTTGGGTTTGGAGTCCGCCCTTTTTCCTGGGATTGAGATCTCCATTTTGGAATCTCCCCTGCCTTCTTCAGTAGAGAAAAGAACCTCAGATGTGCTGTTGGTAAGGCAGGTAGCTCTGAAAAACCCATTGTCAGTACAATTGAGTAATATTGAGTTATAGATAGAGTTATAGAGAGAGATATATTAAGATATTAAGATAGTAATTGAGTAATGGAACAATTGAGTATAATTGAGTCATAGATAGAAATTGAGTTATTGAGATATAGAGAGAAATATGCAGTCTTGCCGCATACTGCAAGGCTGCATACTCTCACCCAACCTTTTTCACTTGTATGCAGAACACATCATGCGAGGATGTGCGGGGCTTGATGAATGCAAAGCTGGGGTGAAAATTGCTGGAAGAAACATTAACAACCTCCGATATGCAGATGACACCACTCTGATAGCCGAAAGCGAGGAGGAGCTGAGGAGCCTTCTAATCAAGGTGAAAGAAGAAAGCGCAAAAGCTGGGCTGCAGCTAAACATCAAAAAAACCAAGATTATGGCAACAAGAATTATTGACAACTGGAAAAGAGAGGGAGAAAATATGGAGGCCGTGACAGACTTTGTATTTCTCGGTGCAAAGATGACTGCAGATGCAGATTGTGGCCAGGAAATCAGAAGATGCTTCCTTCTTGGGAGGAGAGCAATGTCCAGTCTCGATAAAATAGTAAAGAGTAGAGACATCACACTGCCAACAAAGATCCATTGCATAGTCAAAGCCATGGTATTCCCTGTAGTAACCTATGGATGTGAGAGCTGGACCATAGGGAAGGCTGAGTGAAGGAAGATCGATGCTTTTGAGCTGTGGTGCTGGAGGAAAGTTCTGAGAGTGCCTTGGACTGCGAGAAGATCCATCCAGTCCATCCTCCAGGAAATAAAGCCCGACTGCTCACTGGAGGGAAGGATACTAGAGACAAAGTTGAAGTACTTTGGCCACATCATGAGGAGACAGCAAAGCCTAGAGAAGACAATTATGCTGGGGAAAGTGGAAGGTAAAAGGAAGAGGGGCCGACCAAGGGCAAGATGGATGGATGGCATCCTTGAAGTGACTGGACTGACCTTGAAGGAGCTGGGGGTGGTGACGGCTGACAGGGAGCTCTGGAGTGGGCTGGTCCATGAGGTCACAGAGTCGGAGACGACTGAACGAATGAACAACAACAGAGAGAAATAGTTATTGAGTACTATTGAACATTACTACATCTCCAAAACTGACCTTGTGCTTAGATAGGGAAAGACCTGTTCTTTCTAACCAGAGCAGCTCAGGGTTAGGGTGAAATATCTCAGGATTTTTTCTACCATTTGGAGAAAGGTTACCTCAGTAACTGAAGAAAAAGGGAAAGAAAGAACATCTCTCAGGTTTCTCAAATTGACTGTTTGTGTTGTAAATTTATCAAGCTGTGCCAAGTCTGCCAAGGACTTTGGAAATAAATATTTTGTTGATTTTCATATCTTGACTGGCATCAGTTGCTGAAAGTATTGCGTTTTTGCTTCAAAGTGGGTGGGCTGTCACTACCAGGGAAAGCCACAACTCTGATAGTGTGCAGAGGGACCCTTCTGGTGGATGCTGAACCATGCCAAACCATGTTTGGTACATCTGGGCAGTTGGGACTCCCTCCCACCTCCAAGGCAATTCTTATAATGAATGCTGTAATATGTAAATAACATTTGTTGTCCGAATGCCTGATCACCATCTCCCAAAGCAGTTACTATACTCCCAACTCAGGAATAGAAAACGGAATGTTTGTGGACAGGAAAAGAGATTTTAAGGTGGGCTTAAGGCTAACCTTAAAAACTGTGGCCTAGACAATGAGAACTGTGAAGCCCTGAGTGCTTAAACTGGAGGTCAGCTGTGACCAGCAGTGCTGTGGAAACATAGAATCATAGAGTTGGAAGAGACCGCAAGGGTCATCCAGTCCACCCCACCCCCCTTCCAAGAAGCAGACAAATAGCATTCAAATTTGAAGAGATGCGAATGGAGGGCGAAAGGGAGGAATGTGCCAAGAGGAAGGCATATCAAGAAAACCCTGACCAGGACCTCCTTCCACCTGGAAACCAATGCCCTCACTGTGGAAGAACATGTGGGTCAAGAACTGTGAAACCCTGACCCTTGAGCTCTTTAACTGAAGGTCAGCTGTGACCAGCAGTACTGTGGAATCATAGAGTTGGAAGAGGCCTCATGGGCCATCCAGTCCAACCCCCAGCCAAGAAGCAGGAAAATAGCATTCAAATGTGAAGAGGTTCTAATGGAGGGTGAAAGGGGGGAATGTGCCAAGAGGAAGGCATATCAAGACAACCCTGACCAGGACCTCCTATCACCTGGAAACTGATGACATCACTGTGGAAGAACATGTGGGTCAAGAATAGGATTCCACAGTCACCTAGGTATCCATCGCCAAGATACTACATTGGACAACATCATACTCTGTCAACGAGGGATCGCCTAAGTAAGTAATGTAAATAACTAATAATGTTGGATAGATGTGCCCATTTTCTGCTCTGCTCCAAAATTTGTTAAATGGCTTTTACCAGCAAAAACATTCTCCAACAATTTTTTTCTGACAAAATCAATGCCAATTTTAAAGTGTGATTTCAGGATAAAAATGCACTGCTAAATGAAAAATGAGAGCAAATTGATTTATTGGTTTATTTTATTTATCGTGTCAGGGGCGAACCAAAACAGTTGTATTGCATTTAAAACAGTCAAACAAACAAACAAAACACAAGGTTTGCAGACTTGGTATTCTATTAAATGTCCTTTGTCCAGTAGCTGGCCACTTGGAGTGCATCTGGTGTTGCCGCAAGAAGGTCCTCCATGCAGGGGCGGCTTGTCCATTACGCGAAGTAAGCGGTCGCAGAACACTTTTTTTTGCCAGGGGCGCAGAGGCGCCTCTGTAAATGCCCCTCGACGGCCACTTGAGGAGCACCCCCTCAGCTCACAACAGCCCTAGCAATCCGGGGGGAGCCTCGGCTTTCTTGCCTCACTGCCAGGCGATCCTCTTCCCAAAGGGGCCGGGCCCTTGAGCCTCGCCTAACCCCTCTCGTTCCTGCTCCACCAGGCCACCGGGTGCGCGAGCAGAGCCCGCGCTCAATCATTCTCTGAGTTTGATCCCTTCTCCATGACCGGCTCCCTTTCCCGATCCCCTGGCGCTCCACCCGCCTCCTCTCCTCTCCCCAATCCACGGGTGGGCCAAGGGGGGGAGCCACCGCGCCTGGCCCGCTTCGGGTCTGAAGGCATGTCTGAAGACCCCAGCGTGCGCACCAAAAGTCGCCTCTTCTCCTGACTTTCTCTTCAGCCATTGGGACCAAGAGAGAGAGAGAGAGAGAGAGACCCTCCAGCTGGAGGTATCTCCCACCTCCGCTCCCTCCTTTTTTTTTTTTTTGCCTACCTTCAGGAAAGGTGGGCATCTCCACCTCTGTCTCTCTCTCTCTCTCTCTCTCGGTCCCAATGGCTGAGTAGAAAGTCAGGAGAAGAGGTGACTTTTGGTGCACACGCCGGGGTCTTCCGGCACGCCTCCGGACCCAAAGCGGGCCAGGCAAGGGAGCAAGTGCGGCAAGTGTAGTTACTGGGATGTATAGTTCACCTACAATCAAAGAGCATTCTGAACTCCACCAATGATGGAATTGAACCAAATATGGCACACAGAACTCCCACGACAAACAGAAAATATATATCAATGATTGGTTGGGGTGGGGGGGGGGCACCAAAAAAACTGTTTGCTTACCATTGAAAATTACCTAGGGCCGCCTCTGCCTCCATGGTGGATGTGACAGGGCTCAGATTGTATTGCAGATTTATTGGTGAACATAAGGCAGGATCTAAGTTCAGCAATGCCTTTCTTTAGCCACATTGCACCCTAAAATATATCCCAGCAGTTTAAGACATATTCATTAATGGCTCCAGAAGGCTTAACCTAAATAGGAACATGGGGGAAGAAAGACCCATCACTCTGGCACTGAATACCCAAGTGCATCATTGGAGCTTTTAAAAATGCCTATATCTTTATGTCCTTAAAGATCTTCTTGACCTTCTAAC
The DNA here is from genome assembly GCF_037176765.1 of Anolis sagrei. NCBI lineage: Eukaryota > Metazoa > Chordata > Lepidosauria > Squamata > Anolidae > Anolis > Anolis sagrei. Next base: position 12,487,190 of record NC_090027.1, on the reverse strand, counting down.
TTATGTGGGAGGCGGCACTAGGAGCAGACAGGTTAGCAGCCTTCTGCCAATAAAATCAGGCAGTAAAGAGCACAGAGGCTAATTACTATCATTGAACATCTAGGACAGATCATGGAGTTAATAAGCTTAAAGTGCACCTGACCTTTATAGTGCAAACTTGTAAAAAAGAAGGGGAAAGAATATGGATGTAGTTCTCTGTTTATGATCTCTAAATCACAACATTTGCTCATCTTGCAAGCTGAAAGATTACTTTTACTCAATTAAGTACCTCTTCACACATCAAGAGGAGGGGGCTGTGCCATTTCTCCGACAGTCACGCCTTGTGGCACCCTGCACACCCTCCCTTTTTCCCCATTAGATGGGGACACAGGACAAGGTACATTGGTGCCCTGTCCCTGTCCCCATCAGATGGGAGAAAGAGCGGCAACACATATTGAAGTCGATAGGAAGTTTAGAAGCGTTTACCCCAGGAGGAGAGACCCTGCGGCCCCACCAAAGAGGGATCACTATGTTGGTGAGCAAAGAGAAGCCTAATTTTAAGCAATTTATTTTCCCTAAGTTCCCAAAAAGAATCTCACCAAAGTTGAAGAAAGTGCCACCAAGATTATTTATTAGCGATTCAGCTGAAAAGGATGCAAAGCGGCAATCATTAGCCAAGCTAAGCATACATGTACACAAATTAATGCCATTTTTATAGAAAAAACAGTGTGGGGGGTTGCCTCAGCTTACAGACTTGTCAAATTAATTTTAGAACATGCCATGTGTTCATTATGTAAGATGAGGGGAAGCTTCTGAGACCTTCAAAGAAAGCCCTATGTATAGTAAATTGTAATAGACTGATTGGGAAGTGACCAGTGAGTTGAGTACTATTGTTGTTTATTCGTTCAGTCACTTACAACTCTTTGTGACCTCATGGACCAGCCCATGCCAGTGCTCCCTGTTGACCATGGTCACCCTCAGCTCTTTCAAAGTCAAGCCGGTCACTTCAAGGATGCCATTCATCCATCTTGCCCTTGGTTGGCCCCTCTTCCTTTTTCCTTCCATTTCCCCCAGCATCATTGTTTTCTCCAAGCTTTCCTGTCCTCTCATTATGTGGCCAAAGTACTTCATCTTTGCCTCTAATATTATTTATTATGTATTTATTTACAGTATTTATATTCCGCCCTTCTTACCCCTCAGGGAACTCAGGGCAGATCACAATGCACATATACATGGCAAACATTCAATGCAACAACATATATAGACAAAGACACAGAGGCTATTTAACTTTCCAGCTTCATGACGGTATGTTTTTTTTTTAATTCCAGCCACCGAAGGAGCTGTCGTTCCACCATCCACTTGTGACACTGATCGAGTACCCTCTTGTTCAAGGAGCTCCACTGGCTTCCATTCATCTACCGGACCCAATTCAAGGTGCAGGTTCTTACCTACAAAGCCCTGAACGGTTTGGGCCCCACCTACCTGCGTGATCACATCTCTGTATACAAACCCACACGATCCCTTCGATCATCTGGGGAGGTCCTGCTCTCGATCCCACCAGCATCGCATGCGCGATTGGTGGGGACGAGAGAGAGGGCCTTTTCAGTGGTGTCCCCTCGACTCTGGAACTCACTCCCTAAAGACATCAGACAGGCTCCAACTTTGGAAGTCTTCAGGAGGAACTTGAAGACGTGGCTGTTCCAGTGTGCCTTCCCGGAATAATGACCCCATAGTACTTTGTCCCTCCAGCAAAGGATCACCGCCTTGTCGGGGCGCTGGAGCTTGAGCACCTCAATGATGTCATGAGCGAAACCGTGAAGGGCCACCCAAGATGGGATGGTCGTAGCAGAGAGGTCAGACCAAGCGTGATCCCTGGGGAAGGCAATGGCAAACCACTCCAGTATCCTTGCCAAGAAAACTAAATGGACCAGTACAACCAGAGATATGTCGGTATGCCATTGGAAGATGGGACTCCCAGGTCGGAAGATGGCCAAAATGCTACTGGGGAGGAGCAGAGGATAAGTTCAACTAGCCCCAGATGTGATGACGCAGCTAGCTCAAAGCCGAAAGGAAGGCTAGCGGCCGACGGTACTGGAGGCGAACGACGAATCCGATGTTCTAAAGATCAACACACCATAGGAACCTGGAATGTAAGATCTATGAGCCAGGGCAAATTGGATGTTGTTATTGGTGAGATGTCAAGACTAAAGATAGACATTCTGGGGGTCAGCGAACTGAAATGGACTGGAATGGGCCACTTCACATCAGATGACCACCAGATCTACTACTGCGGACAAGAGGAACATCGAAGAAATGGAGTAGCCTTCATAATTAATAAGAAATTCGCTAAAGCGGTGCTTGGATACAACCCAAAAAATGACAGAATGATCTCAATTCGAGTGCAAGGAAAGCCTTTCAACATTACAGTGATCCAAATATACGCTCCAACCACAGCTGCTGAAGAAGCAGAAGTAGATCAGTTCTATGAGGATCTGCAGGACCTACTGGATAATACACCAAAAAGAGACATTATTTTCATTACAGGAGACTGGAATGCCAAGGTGGGAAGTCAAATGACAACTGGGATCACAGGCAAGCATGGTCTGGGAGAACAAAATGAAGCGGGACGCAGGCTGATAGAATTCTGCCAGGAAAACTCGTTGTGTATAATGAATACTCTCTTCCAACAACCTAAAAGACGGCTTTATACATGGACCTCACCAGACGGTCAACACCGAAACCAGATTGACTACATCCTTTGCAGCCAAAGGTGGCGGACATCCATCCAGTCGGTGAAAACAAGACCTGGGGCTGACTGTAGCTCAGATCACGAACTTCTTATTGCTCAATTTAAAATAAAACTAAAGAGATCAGGGAAAATACACAGACCAGTTAGATATGATCTCACTAACATTCCTAGCGAATATACAGTGGAAGTGAAGAACAGATTTGAAGGACTAGATTTAGTAAACAGAGTCCCAGAAGAACTATGGACAGAAGTCCGCAACATTGTTCAGGAGACGGCAACAAAGTACGTTCCAAAGAAAAAGAAAACCAAGAAGGCAAAATGGTTGTCTGCTGAGACACTGGAAGTAGCCCAAGAAAGGAGGAAAGCAAAAGGAAACAGTGATAGTAAGGGGAGATATGCCCAATTAAATGCGCAATTCCAGAGGTTAGCCAGAAGAGATAAGGAACTATTTTTAAATAAGCAATGCATGGAAGTGGAAGAAGACAACAGAATAGGAAGGACAAGAGACCTCTTCCAGAAAATTAGAAACATTGGAGGTAAATTTCAGGCAAAAATTGGTATGATAAGAAACAAAGATGGCAGGGACCTAACAGAAGCTGAAGAGATCAAGAGAAGGTGGCGAGACTATACAGAAGATCTGTATAGGAAGGATAATAATATTGAGGATAGTTATGATGGTGTGGTGAATGAATTAGAACCAGACATCCTGAGGAGTGAGGTTGAATGGGCCTTAAGAAGCATTGCTAACAACAAGGCAGCAGGAGACGACGGGATCCCAGCTGAACTGTTTAAAATCTTAAAAGATGATGCTGTCAAGGTGATGCATGCCATTTGCCAGCAAATATGGAAAACACAAGAATGGCCATCAGACTGGAAAAAATCAACTTATATCCCCATACCAAAAAAGGGAAATGCGAAAGACTGCTCCAACTTCCGTACAGTGGCCCTTATTTCTCATGCCAGTAAGGTAATGCTCAAGATCCTGCAAGGAAGACTCCAGCAATACATGGAGCGAGAGTTGCCAGATGTTCAAGCTGGGTTTAGAAAAGGCAGAGGAACGAGAGACCAGATTGCCAATATCCGCTGGATAATGCAGAAAGGCAGGGAGTTTCAGAAAAACATCTACTTCTGCTTCATTGACTATTCTAAAGCCTTTGACTGTGTGGATCATAATAAATTGTGGCAAGTTCTTGGTGGGATGGGCATACCAAGCCACCTTGTCTCTCTCCTGAGGAATCTGTACAAGGACCAAGTAGCAACAGTCAGAACTGACCACGGAACAACAGACTGGTTCAAGATTGGGAAAGGCGTACGACAAGGCTGCATCCTCTCACCCAACCTTTTTAACTTGTATGCAGAACACATCATGCGATGTGCGGGACTGGATGAATGCAAAGCTGGGGTGAAAATTGCTGGAAGAAACATTAACAACCTCAGATATGCAGATGACACCACCCTGATGGCCGAAAGCGAGGAGGAGCTGAGGAGCCTTCTAATCAAGGTGAAAGAAGAAAGCGCAAAAGCCGGGTTGCAGCTAAACCTCAAAAAAACCAAGATTATGGCAACAAGAATGATTGACAACTGGAAAATAGAGGGAGAAAACGTGGAGGCTGTGACAGACTTTGTATTTCTAGGTGCAAAGATTACTGCAGATGCAGACTGTGGCCAGGAAATCAGAAGACGCTTACTTCTTGGGAGGAGAGCAATGTCCAGTCTCGATAAAATAGTGAAGAGTAGGGACATCAGACTGGCAACAAAGATCCGCCTAGTCAAAGCCATGGTCTTCCCTGTAGCAACCTACGGATGTGAGAGCTGGACCTTAGGGAAGGCCGAGCGAAGGAAGAGAGATGCTTTTGAGCTGTGGTGTTGGAGGAAAGTGCTGAGAGTGCCTTGGACTGCGAGAAGATCCAACCAGTCCATCCTCCAGGAAATAAAGCCCGACTGCTCACTGGAGGGAAAGATACTAGAGACAAAGTTGAAGTACTTTGGCCACATCATGAGGAGACAGGAAAGCCTAGAGAAGACAATTATGTTGGGGAAAGTGGAAGGCAAAAGGAAGAGGGGCCGACCAAGGGCAAGATGGATGGATGGCATCCTTGAAGTGACTGGACTGACCTTGAGGGAGCTGGGGGTGGTAACGGCCGACAGGGAGCTCTGGCGTGGGCTGGTCCATGAGGTCACGAAGAGTCGGAGGCGACTGAACGAATGAACAACAAGTACTTTGTCCTCCAAAGCACTTTACATTTCTTTAGGTCTGCTCGTATGCTCCTTCCATAAACACCAGCATCACCTTCCGTTCATGTCCTAGCATTATTTCCAATTTTAACCTAACATTTGGCCTTTCCACTGTTTTAATTATGTTGTTGTCTTATTGATAATGTTGTTTCTTATTGTCTATGTGTTTTTAATTGCTTGTATTGTTGTTATTATTGCTTTTATTGTTGTGTTTGAGCTCGGCCTCATGTAAGCCGCACTGAGTCCCTTGGAGAGATGGTAGCGGGGTACAAATAAAGTGTTATTATTATTATTATTATTATTATTATTATTACTTCCTCATTCTTTTGCATGCTGCTGGATAGTTTTATGGCATCATAAATTAGTTAAATAGGCTTCTCTGCATAAGTGGTACCTAAATTTCCTACATGACAAGCTGGAATGATATTGACAAGCTGGAATGTGTCCAGAGGAGGGCGACTGAAATGATAAAGAGTCTGGAAAACAAGCCCTATGAGGAGCGGCTTAAGGAGCTGGGCATGTTTAGCCTGAAGAAGAGAAGGCTGAGAGGAGATATGATAGCCATGTATAAATATGTGAGAGGAAGCCACAGGGAGGAGGGAGCAAGCTTGTTTTTTTATTCCTTGCAGACTAGGACGCGGAACAATGGCTTCAAACTACAAGAGAGGAGATTCCATCTGAACATGAGGAAGAACTTCCTGACTGTGAGCGCTGTTCAGCAGTGGAACTCTCTGCCCCGGAGTGTGGTGGAGGCTCCTTCTTTGGAAGCTTTTAAACAGAGGCTGGATGGCCATCTGTCAGGGGTGAATGCAATATTCCTGCTTCTTGGCAGGGGGTTGGACTGGATGGCCCATGAGGTCTCTTCCAACTCTTTGATTCTATGATTCTATGACAGATGCAACTGTCTTTTGACTGCAAAGGTCAACAGCAAGCTAGTCAAATGGCCAGAAGCTCACTCAGACCCGGGCTGGCTTCGAACCCATGACTTCTTCATCAGTAGTGATTTTAATGCAGCTGACTCTCAACCAGCTGTGCCACAACCCAATAATATCCTATAATAATAACAGTTGAGTTCTTTGCCCAGGTCATTCTTGCAGAGGAAAGAAGCACTAAGGGTGCATCTAAACTATAGAATTAATGCAGTTTAACACCACTTTAATAATCATGGCCCCATGCTGTGTAATCCTGGGAACTGCAGTTGAGTGAGTTATCATCAACCTTTCGCCTCCAATGTCCCATCTCTATGAACCAGATCTCTACAGGCTGAGATTCTCTCCGTCTCTCTGTTTCTGTCTCTCTGTCTCTGCCTCTCTCCCTCTCTCTATTCATATATTTAGTTATTTGCATTCAGGTAAGCAAAATAAAAACATGCCTATCCACATATATACTAAAATAAGTTAAAATGGTATAGCAGCAATGTTACTTGTGATATTGCCATACTGTTAAGCACCAAAGAATATAAAAGAGAAGATTATGAATTAGCTGAAATTAATTCCTGACAGATTTAACACACCACAGCGCAAATTTCAGCGACTATAAGAGAAGTAGCTGCATTTTGATCAGAGAGGAGAAGGGAGACATAAAATGCATCTGATCATCCTGAAAATTTCAGTAAAAAGAGTTCAATAAATTTTTGTAGATATTACAGTAAAGAAAAAATGGTACCGGAGAACACGAGTTACTAATTCTGTCTTCTCCAGAGACACAGGGCACTTGCAACCACAATAAGGGTTTTTTTAATACTTCCCTTTGAGAAGTCTTAAAGGGAGAACTATTTTAAGTAGGCCTCAAAGCTCTGAAACTCTGCAACAGACATCATATAGAAATTTTCTGGTCCATAAAGTAGAGATTGTCCATTAGTATAATTTGACATTGAGCCTACTGGACATTGACATTTAACATCTCTGCTATATTGCCCAAAATTTGTCCTGGTTATTTCAAGAGGTGTCCCATAGAATAGCCATATAGTTAAAAACAAGCTTCAAAGACCATATTTGCTTCACACCTTTCCCGGAAGGAATCCCACTGGAGCATTGCAGGACACCCAAATACCTGGGAGCCATCCTGGACCGTGCTCTGACCTACAAGAAGCACTGCCTGAACATCAAGCAAAAAGTGGGTGCTAGAAACAATATCATACAAAAGCTGACTGGCACAACCTGGGGATCACAACCAGACACAGTGAAGCCATCTGCCCTTGCACTATGCTACTCTGCTGCTGAGTACGCATGCCCAGTGTGGAACACATCTCACCACACTAAAACAGTGGATGTGGCTCTTAATGAGACATGCCGCATTATCACAGGGTGTCTGCGCTCCACACCACTGCAGAAATTACACTGCTTAGCCGGTATTGCACCACCTGACATCCGCCGGGAAGTAGCAGCCAATAGTGAAAGGACCAAGGCAGAGACATCTCCAGCTCATCCCTTGTTTGGGTATCAGCCAGCACGTCAATGACTTAAATCAAGAAACAGTTTTCTTAGATCTACAGAGACACTCGCTGGAACACCTCAGCAAGCGAGAGTTCAAAAGTGGCAGGATCAAACCCAGCACCTCAATATGTGGGTGATACCAGATGAGAGACTCCCCCCTGGGCACACAGAAGACTGGGCAACTTGGAAGGCGCTGAACAGACTGCGCTCTGACACCACGAGATGCAGAGCCAATCTTAAGAAATGGGGCTACAAAGTTGAATCCACGACATGCGAGTGCAGAGAGGAGCATACCACTGACCACCTGCTGCAATGCAACCTGAGCCCTGCCACATGCACAATGGAGGACCTTCTTGCAGCAACACCAGAGGCACTCCAAGTGGCCAGATACTGGTCAAAGGACATTTAACCAAATTTGCAAAATCTGTGGGGTTTTTTTATCTGTTTGTTTGTTTTGTTCTGTTAGAAATGTAATACAATGTTCTGGTTGCGGATGACACGATAAATAAATAAATAAATCAATCAACATTTTCAGCTTTAGGTCCCATATTTGCTGTCTTTTTCCTCTTCCCCTTCCTCCTCTTCTCCTTTTCCTCCTCCTTCTTTCCTTTCTTCTTCCCCTTCTTTTTATTCTTCCTCTTCTCCTTTTTCTCTTTTTTCCTCCTCCTCATACATGTTACAGCATGAAAGACCTGACTACTTGTCTCATTCCAAGGACATGCATGCTGGCCTTTACCAGTCTCTGTTGTGCCTCAGTCCACACAACTAGTTTGTCAGTGTTCTCCAGGTATCCTCCTGCCTCCTTCTCAGTCACCTCCCTCCAAATGAAAATCACTATCAGTTTGACAAGCGCTGGAGTTTTAGTATTGATTTATGCCTTTGGTGAAGAGGTTAATTAAATGTGAATTTTAAGCTGACAACATGATTAGAGGACTGAGGAAACCTGAATTCATGAATACTTCCAGAGCTGTTAAATCATTTAAAATGAACAAGGAGTGGAAGAAAAGCATCTGTTACCAACCACTGGATTAATACAATTCTGAAGACTTTAAGACAGATAATGGATTTTTTCTCAAACGCTTCAGTCCAACCTGTTTCCTTTTTGTTTGTTTGCATTTTTATTGGGATTGGTGTTGCATTTGGTACATATGTTGTTCAAGTGACCTTAAAGATTTTCTCTTTCTACTTTCCACTGTTCCTTACTCTGCCTTCTTTTAAAGACTATAGTTCTTAGTTTACACTAAACTACCAAGGCTAGTAGCGCAGTGGGTTAAACTGCTAAGCTGCTGAACTTGCTGACCAAAAGGTTGGTGGTTCAAATCCTGGGAGCGGGGTGAGCTCCCACTGTTAGGCCCAGCTTCTGCCAACCTAGCAGTTCAAAAACATGCAAATGTGAGTAAATCAATAAGTCCCACCTTGGCGGGAAGGTAATGCTGCTCCATTAAGTCATGCTGGCCACATGACCTTGGAGATGTGTACTGTTCTGGAACGGCTGTTCCAGGGGCTCCAATTTTGTGTATTGCACTGAGTGTTTGTTCATAGTCCTAAGTTGCAGGGACTTTGCAGATAGGTGGCTTCTTTTGGCTGCATTCATAGGGCAAGCCACCTGTCAATAATAGTTAGGATCCCTGGTCCCGCCCCTCTCTGGGTTTTTTGGAGGGAAGAGGCCATTTTTCAGTTAGTCTCAGCAAAGGAAGTCAATGCAGAGGATGTATACAGACGTCCTCCTGTACAAAGGCTTTGTCCCTTAAGACTTCCTGGGGGAGAACAGTCTTAAGAGCCTCTAAAGATTCCCAAAGGTTCCGGGGAAACAGCCTTACAGCCCTGAGGAATTTCGGAGGGAATAACAGCTCTAATCGTCAAGATATCCAGCTAAGTGACTACAGGCCTGCTGGTACGTCTGCTCAGTTCTGAGACGCAGTTCAGCCGGTAGTGGATTCAAATCTGTCAGGTTTAAGTTCACAGTAGCCTGGAAGGAGCTAGAAAGGGGAATTTTCCTTTGAACAAAGTTATTGAAGATAGTGCCTGTTCCCTGTGGACATGTTTGAGAGAACTGGTTTTTTGCCAAGAAAACTTTACAATTCCTGTTTGTTCATCAATAAAAGACTGTTATATTTAAGCTCAAGCCTCCTAAAGACTGTTTAATGAGGGAAATTTCTCTAAAGGCACCTTTTTGGGGTCCCTGACTTCCCGCTGGATTCAAGCCATACATTCTCTCTTAAAAGCATTTCATTTCAAGTCCAGTGGCGACAGAACAGTCTATGAACAATGCTGGCTCTTCAGCTTAGAAATTGAGATGAGCACCAACCAAAATTGAGATGAGGACACAACTGGATTTAATGTCAGGGAATACCTTTTCCTTTTCCTAGCAAGGCTGTTTCAAGTCAGCAGGTGATTCTGAAAAGCTTAAAAACCATAACTGAAGAATATAAGATTTTAGTTTTGATCAATCTTAGCACAAATCAATCAATCAATGCATATGTACAGCTTAACCAAAACTCTCAAGCAACTGGCAAAACAAATCAAAGAAATAATTTTGTTGTGTGTTGTTTATTTGTTCAGTCGCTTCTGACTCTTCGTGACCTCATGGACCAGGCCACGCCAGAGCTCCCTGTCGAAAATAATAAAGAAATTGTGCCGTCACACCCAGACACTACAAAGTTGAAACTAAGATGTGCTTCTCTCTTTATCCGGGTAAACTGCGAGTGCCTTGCTTAGAAGCTCAGAATTCCCAGCAACTGAGGCCAGTCCAGATTTGGACATAAAAAAAAATATTTCTCAAAGTTCTTGACAGACTTGGCATGGCTTGAAGAAGTTACAAACACAAACAGTCAACTCGTGAAACCATATAGATTTTCTTTCCTCCCCTTTTTCTTCAGCTGCTGAGTTAACTTTCCCCAACGGTAGAAAAATCCTGGAATCTTTTACTCTAACCCTGAGCTGCTGTATTTTAGAAAGAGCAGGTCTTCCCCTATCCAAGCTCAAGGTTAGTTTGGGGATGAAGTAATGGAGCCTCTCCCAATGGCAGAGAAATCCTGAGATATTCCCTGCCCCAGCGCTGAGCTGCTATCCTTTAGAAAGAGCAGGTCTTTCTCTATCTGAGCTCAGCACCAGTTTCAAAGGCAAGAGGGTAACCGTTCTCACAATGGCCTGTTCGAGCTGCCTAGCTTAACCACCAGCACATCTGAGGCTTTTTCTATACTAAAGAAGGCAGAATAGCTTCTCCAAAATGGAGATCTCATCCCCAGGAAAAAGGGCGGTCTCTAGACCAAAAGGATACTTTTTTAAACCAATAACAGCAAAAGGCTTGCAGGTTGGCTTCCAGCCTCTGTTAATGTTTAACTTTCAGGGTGCTGCTGAAACTGTAGCAACCCTGGGGGAAAATACAAAGGGATGCTGTTTTATTTATTTATTTATTTATTTGCTTCATTTATCTTCTCAGCCCTCAGGCGACTCAGAGCGGTTGACAACCAATTTCAACAAGACAATACAAAAACAGTAATCAATTAAAACAGTAGTATCAATTAATCAACACCAGAGTCAATACAGCAATATAACAATCCATCATGTCTCATCAATAGAATCAGCATCCGATCTCGTTGTCCATTATTCCTTTCCAATAATCACTCAATTGTACTGCTTAGTTGAAAGCCTGTTCGAAAAGCCAGGTCTTCACACTCTTCCAGAATGCCAGTAAGGAGGGGGCCGATCTAAGGTCTGTGGGAAGGGTGTTCCACAGCCGAGGGGCCACTACTGAGAAGGCCCTGTCTCTTGTCCCCGCCAGGCATGCTTGTGAAGCCGGCGGGACCGAGAGCAGGGTCTCCCCAGACGTTCTTAACGTCCTAACTGGTTCATAGCAGGAGATGCGTTTGGACAGATAGGTCGGGCCAGAACCGTTTAGGGCTTTAAAGGCTAAAGCCAGCACTTTGAATTGTGCCCGGTAGCAAATTGGCAGCCAGTGGAGCTGGCGCAACAGAGGAGTTGTATGCTCCCTGAGTGCCGCTCCTGTTAGCAACCTGGCTGCCCATCGTTGGACTATTGGAAGCTTCTGAGCAGTCTTCAGAGGCAGCCCCACGTAGAGAGTGTTGCAGTAATCTATACGGGATGTAACCAGAGCGTGGACTACCATGGCCAAGTCAGACTTCCCAAGGTACGGGCGCAGCTGGCGCACAAGTTTTAGCTGTGCGAATGCTCCCCTGGTCACCGCCGAAACCTGGGGCTCCAGGCTCAGCGATGAGTCCAAGATCACATCCAGACTGCGAACCTGCGTCTTCAGGGGGAGTGTAACCCCATCCAACACAGGCTGTAACCCTATACCCTGTTTTATGCAGTTAAGGGGCAATGCAAACCAAGCTCCTGGAAGACAGAACAGAAATAATACTTTAAATAAAAACAGAAATGAAAATTTAATGAAAAATTAAAATAAAATCATTTTAGTGGCAACGTAAAAAATGTGTTGCATTAAGTGAATTATAATTTTTGTCTTCATTTGCTTTTAATTACTATATTTCAATATATTATTATCAAGTCAATACAGTGTTAATGGTATGACATAATATGTTGCATCTAAGGAGCCGCAATAAGACAGTGGGTTAAACCCTTGTGCTGCTGAACTGCTGACCTGAAGGTTGGCTGAACTGCTGACCTGAAGGTTGGTAGTTCAAATCTGCAAGACATGGTGAGCTTCCGTCTGTCAGCTCCACCTCTGGCCAACCTAACAGTTTGAAAACATGAAAATGTGAGTACATAAATAGATACTGCTTTGGCAGGAAAAGGCGGAGACACTCCAAGTAATCTTGCTTGCCACACAACCAGGAAAGCACCTCCCCAGAGCCAGAGATGAGTACTGCCTCCAGAAGCCGGAAATGAAAGAAGCCTTTGCCTTTGTTTTTGTATCTCGTTGCATATGACTGTAAAAGCATTGAATGTTTGCCCATGTATGTAAATGCTGTAGTCCACTCAGAATACCCTAGGTAAGAAGAACGGAATATAAATAAAGTGTTGTTGTTGTTGTTGTTGTTGTTGTTGTTGTATTAGTTAGGCTTATTATAGCTCTCAAGCAACCAGAAACTATATTTATCTAGCATCTTCCAGTCCCCATGGGTGCTGGTTAACTGAGAGCCTCAACTGACTGAGTTAGGAATAGAATTTATGTTTTTCCCTGCAAATACACTAGGCAAAAATGTAGGTAAGTTTTGCCATCAATGGCTGGAAGCAATGCATGTGCTGCCTAACTGGCTATATGTCATGTGGATTGCTTGCAACTGAGTTCCAAATGAGTATGTTTTATTTGGCCTCGACAGACATGGGGTTTGTCAGCTACCATTGTTCCTAGGCTCTTGCCAGAAGAGTTGATGGCAACGTTGATATCAATATACTGATTTACTGCTGTTTTACATGCAGCTGAATGGACAGGTATGGATATTGGGTGATTAAGGAGGCTAAAGGAAAGGGGAAATTAATGGGGAACACCCTCTTCCTCTACTTAGGAGTCACAACAGTTTTTTTTCTGGTAAACATTCCATTGGATGTTAAAAGTACAGCTGTGAAACAATTGTGCGGTTAGAAAGGTGATAGGTATTTACATGGACAAAAAGAAGAACGACGCATTAGAGCAGTGGTTCTCAACCTGGGGTCCCCAGATGTTTTTGGACTTCAACTCCCAGAAATCCTAACAGCTGGTAAACTGGCTGGGATTCCTGGGAGTTGTAGGCCAAAACACCTGGAGACCCACAGGTTGAGAACCACTGCATTAGAGCAAGGGGTTCTCAAACATTTTCAGCTGCGGAGCCCTTTTTGAAGCGAAAGTTTCTCATGGAGCACAAATAAATGTTTATATATTATATCAAGTAAAGGTAAAGGTTTCCCATGACATTAAATCTAGTCGTGTCTGACTCTGGGGGGTGTTGCTCATCTCCATTTCTATGCCAAAGAGCTGGAGTTGTTCGTAGACGCCTTCTACATCAGTGTTTCTCAACCTGGGGGTCGGGATCCCTGAGGGGGTCGCAAAGGGATGTCAGAGGGGTCGCCAAAGACCATCACAAAACACAGTATTTTCTGATGGTCATGGGGATTCCATATAGGAAGTTTGAGCCAATTTTATCATTGGTGGAGTTCAGAATGTTCTTTGATTGTAATGAACTATAAAACCCAGCAACTACAACTCCCAAAAGTCAAGGTCTATTTTCCCCAGGCTCCACCAGTGTTCACATTTGCGCATATTGAGTATTTGTGCCAAGTTTGGTCCAGATCCACCATTGCGTGAGTCCACAATGCTCTCTGGATATAGGTGAACTACAACTACCAAACTCAAGGTCAATACCCACTGTGCTGTTACACCCAGATGCTTTTATAAAAACAAAACTATGATGAGCTGTTCCCTATGTCTGGGTGAACTGCCAGTGCTTTTCTTGAGAAGATTGAGATTCTCAGCAACTGAGTCTATTACAAGTTCTGAACATCAAAAAGGATATTTATTTCTCAAAAGTTGCAAACAGAACAGTCAATTGATAAACCAAATAGATATTTCTTCTTTCTCTTCTCCACCAGTTACTGAGTCAGCCTTTCCCCAAGTGGCAAAGGGATCCAGGGATCCTTCACCCTAATCCAGAGCTGTTGTCTTTTAGAAAGAACAAATCTTTCCCTATCTATCTAAGCTCCAGATTAGCCTTGGAGATAAGGCAATGCAGTCTCTCTCTATAAAATTCAATTCTCAAAGCTCAATGTCTATTTTTCTTTATACTCTATAACTCTCTTGTGATCTATCTAACTATAGCTCAATTCTTCTCAATAAACTTCTCTGTCTATCTTAATTTCTCAATTCCTATCTGTAACTCAATTAAGCTTATCTAACTATAATATCTCAATTGTTCTCAATAGTTCTCAATAGTTTTTACAGTAGTTTGTTGAAACTACCTTTCTGGCCACCAGCACATCAGATTCCTTCTTCAGAACTGAACAGGCAGGGAGGACTCCAAAATGGAAGTCTTTCCCCGGGAGCAGGAGCAGCTCAAAGAGCTGCTCCCTAGGCCAATCATTGCAAAGAGTTTGCAGGCTGGTTTTTCCCGCCTTTGGCTGTTAAACTCCAGGCTTTGCAAGGCTGCAGCAGCTCCTGGGAGAAAGGCAAGGGGCAGCTACTCCAAGCAACTAAAAAAGCAATGCAAACCAGTCTCCTGGGAGACAGAACACCCACCAAACCTTTCCAGTGTTTTTAGATAGACAGACAGATAGATAGAAGGCATGGGCACAGGAGCCACATTGCAAAATTATCTGCTTTGATGAAGAAGAAGGTTTTTAAAATCAAGTCAGGGAGTGCTGTGGTTTTTAATTTTGAATACGTTTTATGGATTTTAACTAGATTTTTAAATACCAATGATATTGAATCCTGTTTAAATGTGTATATATTTGTAGATTTTCAACTGCATTGAAATGCTTTTAATGTAAGCCGCTTTGAGTCTCCTTTTTGAAGCAATTTTGAACTTTTTTAGGAAACTGGAAGTCCCCTTGCCCTTCCGAAGCTAGTCTCACCATTTTTTTCCAACTCAGGAAGTGAGTTGGAAATGATTCAGCTTTTTCCCCGCTTCTGGTCCCTGACCTTGGCTCAAGCCAGAGAAGTGAGTTATAAACCAGAGAAGGGTAAGTTTCCTCCCATTTGCTTTTCCTGCATCTGGCTCAAGCGAGAAGTGAGTCATAAACCAGAGAAGGGTGAATTTCTTCCCATTTGCTTTTCCTGTGTCTAGCTCAAGCCAGAGAAGTAAATAATAAGCCAGAGAAGGGTGAGTTTCCTCCCGTTTGCTTTTCCTGCATCTGGCTCAAGCCAGAGAAGTAAATTATAAACCAGAGAAGGGTGAGTTTCCTCTTGTTTGCTTTTCCTGCATCTGGCTCAAGCCAGAGAAGTGAGTCATAAACCAGAGAAGGGTGAGTTTCCTCCCGTTCGCTTTTCCTGTGTCTAGCTCAAGCCAGAGAAGTCAATAATAAACCAGAGAAGGGTGAGTTTCCTCCCGTTTGCTTTTCCTGCGTCTGGCTCAAGCCAGAGAAGTGAGTCATAAATCAGAGAAGGGCGAGTTTCCTCCTGTTTGCTTTTCCTGCATCTGGCTCAAGCCAGAGAAGTAAATTATAAACCAGAGAAGGGTGAATTTCCTCCCATTTGCTTTTCCCGCTTCTGGCTCAAGCCAGAGAAGCCAGTTTTAAACCAGAGAAGGTTGAATTTCCTCCGCTTCTTTTCCCTGCTCCTGGAATAAAACAACTATTTTCAAAGTAAAGACCATCCAATGAAACAGGAAATAACACTTTCAAACCATTAACAAAAGAATTCGGAAGTTTTGAAAAGTTTTGAACATTTTTTTCTGTGAAAATCAGAATTGACTTGAATCAAACCATCAGCTACATCTGAAATGAGTTTTCAACCATTTTTTTTAATCAAACAAGCCTACTAAATACCATAAAGGCACACGATCCCATCTGATTTTTGAAGCTAAGCAAGGTTAGTACCTGGATAGGAGACCACCAATGAATACAGTTGCCATAGGCTGTGTTTCAGAGGAAGAAACTGGCAAAATCATTTCTGAGCAAAACCCTATGAAAATTAAATTGGAACCACGGGCATAAGTAAAGAAAAGGATGTTGAATACGTGCCCTCCAAGCTTGAGTGGGACGTGTTGAAAGGAAAGGCAAAATGCAACACAGCTATTCAGTTTGAGGCTTTTAAATCTACCAAAGCGTTTTATTTATCAAAGACACAATTAGAAAGCATATGTTACCTTGACAACATCAACAAATAGCCAGATGCAAGCATGAAATGGGACTGGACTCGCAGAGTGTTCAGGACTAATGGAAACTGATGCTGTTGTCAACCAAATAACATGAACTTTGAAAGTGTCAATTTGGTGAACTAGATAAAAGTGGATTTTTTTTTAAAAAAATCCTATCTATCTGTCTGTTTGTCTATCTATCTAGTATGTCTGTATGTCTGCACCAGAAAGGCTGATGCTAGGTGAAGTATGTGATGTATTCTATATAAATAAAAATGTAAATTCTGTCATTCGCTTGGTTCAGAATGCTCTTTGATTGTAGGTGAACTGTGAATCCCAGTGACTACAACTCTCAAATGTCAAGGTCTGTTTCCCCCAAACTCCACCTGTGTTCATATTTGGGTGTATTGAGTGCTTCTGCCAAGTTTGGTCCAGATCCATCATTGTTTGAGTCCACAGTGCTCTCTGGATGTAGGTGAACTACAACTCCCAAACTCAAGGTCAATGCCCACCAAACCCTGTGTGCCAAGTTTGGTTCAATTCCATCGTTGATGGAGTTCAGAATGCTCTTTGATTGTAAGTGAACTATAAATCCCAGCAACTACAACTCCCAAATGACAAAATCAAAATGTTTTGACTGATGGTCACTCCTTGAGTTAGTAGATGTTTTGTGGCCAGATTTGGTGGCAATTCACCCAGTGGTTTTTGAGTTATGTTAATCCCACAAACGAACATTACATTTTTATTTATATAGATTTTCCCCTTAAGTCCTCTCCTTTGATACAATAGGATAGACTGAAAAGATGCTTGAAAAATTATTAGGGGTGTGCAATTTTTTGTTAGTCATGGTAAGTTGTATCAAATTCATTACATTTGTACTTAGCCATCATGTAGGCATGGCCCGAACCAAAAACTAAAAAAATGAAACTTACCCAGTATATTTTACTTTGAATTTTGTAAATCTCAGAAGACAAAATCAAAATGTTTTGAGTGATGGTCTCTCCTTGGGTTAGTAGGTGTCTTGTGGTCAAATTTAGTGGAAATTAGTCCAGAGGTTTTTGAGATATGATGTCACTCAGTATGAACAGAGCATTTATATATATATACTAGCTGTCCCCTGCCACGCATTGCTGTGGCCCAGTCTGTTGATCTGGAAAATAAAGTTATGAGAAAGTGTTGGTTTCTAATATATGTAATTTCTTCATGCTTTTGGGTAAACAGTATTTCTTGTTGTTTCTTTGTCAGTGTTGATGTGGAGAGTGTCTGATTTGCCCACACTGGAACATGCAACATATCATTGTCCTTCTTTAAGGGTCCCTTTCAAATCTACGATACTATATCTCTCTCTGTGTGTGAATCATATCTATCTATCTATCTATTTATCTATCTATATTGATGGCTGGATGGCTCTTTGTCAGGAGGGCTTTGATTACGTTTTCTTGCCCTGATGAAGGGAGTTGGATTGGATGGCCTTAAGTATTTTCTGTTGGTCATGGGGTTTCAGTGTGGGAAGTTTGCCCCGATTCTGTCGTTTGTGGGGTTCAGAATGCTCTTTGATTGTAGGTGAACTGTAAATCCCACTGACTACAACTCCCAAATGTCAAGGTCTATTTCCCCCAAACTTCATCTGTGTTCATATTTGGGCATATGGAGTATTCATGCCAAGTTTGGTCCAGATCCATCATTGTTTGAGTCCACAATGTTCTCTGGATGTAGGTGAACTACAACTCCAAAACTCAAGGTCAGGGCCCACCAAACACTTCCAGTATTTTCTGTTAGTCATGGGAGTTCTGTGTGACACGTTTGGTTCAATTCCATCGTTGATGGAGTTCAGAATGCTCTTTGATTGTAGGTGAACTATAAATCCCAGCAACTACAACTCCCAAATGACAAAATCAAAATGTTTTGACTGATGGTCACTCCTTGAGTTAGTAGATGTTTTGTGGCCAGATTTAGTGGCAATTCACCCAGTGGTTTTTGAGTTATGTTAATCCCACAAACGAACATTACATTTTTATTTATATAGATTTTCCCCTTAAGTCCTCTCCTTTGATACAATAGGACAGACTGAAAAGATGCTTGAAAAATTATTAGGGGTGTGCAATTTTTTGTTAGTCATGGTAAGTTGTATCAAATTCATTACATTTGTACTTAGCCATCATGTAGTTGGAGTTCAGAATGTCTTTGATTGTAGGTGAACTATAAATCCCAGCAACTACAACTCCCAAATGACAAAATCATAATTTTTTGAGTGATGGTCACTCCTTGTGTTGTGAGACGTTTGTTGCCAAATTTGGTGTGATTTCGGTCATTAGTTCTTTTGTTTTTAAGGTACTCATTATGCACACAGCATTTTTATATATATAGATACTAACCATTCCCTGCCATGCATTGCTGTGGCCCAGTCTGTGTATATGTGTTTTGTGTGTATATATGTGTTTGCATAGATATATGTGGTTTTGCGCTTGCATTGCAAAGTATTTTTTTGTTTTGTTTTTTGTTCTTGGCTTTTTAAGTCTCTTCCGCTGTGTTTTTCAATGTTTTTATGAGTGATGGTCACTCGTTCGCCTGATAAGTATATTGTGTCCAAATTTGGTGTCAATTCGCCCAGTGGTTTTTGAGTTACATTAATCCCACAAACGAACATTACATAATATATAATATCCTAAAGTTTATCATAACTCTTACCTGGAGTCTGCTTCAGCAGGTAATAATTTGTCAGTAGCCTCAGGACAGAACGCCAAGAATGATGTTCATCAGCAAAGGTGTCTGTTATGGTATCCTTCCAGTTCTTTTTTTTAATCCTCCATATCTGTTCCTTCCTCTTTCGTTTTTCTCAGAATGACCCTGAATAAGGCTAGAATTCTGTGGAAAAGACTGATGGTCTTAGCTGGATCTTTTTCCGTTGGAAAAACCTAGAGATTCAGGTCAGTTTATGAATCTCTCAATATGGAATGTGAGCCTATATCCCTGTTTTATTATGAATTTCTCTTTAACAGTAAAGGATGTTTTATTCCATTATGGTATTTTACATGAGAATTCAACAAACTAATTTATTGCAAGCAGTAATAGACTGCCTTTGCGTCTCTACAAAAAGGAGTCAAGCGTTTGGGTGAGCCGTAAGTGTCATCTGCTGGCTCACTGTTGCATTGCAGGTTGCAGGATGTGACACTATAAATGGAGTGGAGATATTAATCAGTATAATCAATTATCCTATTACTTACGAGAGAAATCGGAGGGAATTTCCACAACATTGCAGCTTCCATAGCTAATGCTTCTTCTCTGAATAGGCAGAGGAGCCAACAGAAAATGCAAAATTTATTTTTATTTATTTTATTTGGAAGATTTCTATACCGGCCTTCTCACCTCAACCAAGGGACTCAGGTCGGTTTACAGCATATATGCAATTACAAAATATACAAATACAACCGAGTGCAACATCATTAAGGATTAAAACCACACAATAAAATACAATAAAACATCATCATTACAATTACCCAGGCCAAAATGTCAATACAATTGCAGGTTGTTTGGTTGCTCCAAGTCAGTGAGTCTGCCATATGATACAGTTTTTTCATAATTTTTATGAGGGTTGAATAAAAATGCCTCCACCTTCGTAACTCCTCAACAGATGGCAGTACTGGTATGTGGCAGGTACTGGCTTATTCAGTAGACTCTCCTCTACAGTTCCATTTTGGCGGGAAGCCTTAGCATTGAACAGTTGTGTAGTTAAAGTACGAAATGTGGAACCCTGCACAGACAGTTGGTCAATGTAACTTAAGCAATGTGCAGTAAATTTAAAGATGTTGTCACTTCAACATCTTTAAACTTACTCACCCAATGACGCACAATATTCACATCAACAAAATCACCATAAACAGCTTGCATTCTCTGATGAAGCTCCTTTGGGGTGACACCTTCTGCTGTCAAGTATTCAATGACTGCATGTTGCTTAAGTCACATTGACCGACCGTCTGTGCAGGGTTCCATACTTTGCACTTTAACAACATAACTGTTCAATGCTAAGGCTTCCTGCCAAAATGGAACTGTAGAGGAGAGTCTACTGAACAAGCCAGTACCTGCCACATACCAGTACTGCCATCTGTTGAGGAGTTACGAAGGTGGAGGCATTACTTTTCATTCAACCCTCGTAACTGTGCCATCGTGCCTGGGGGCTATAACTCTTAGTGAAAGAGGCATGGACATGACATCTTTCCCCAGGGGATTGCTTCTTGCCCTCCTTTAGGAAAACTGGAACTCCCAAGGACCAAAACACTGTAGATAACTCAAAATAGGTTTTATTGTTCACAAAGAGTTATCCCTTTAAGGCAATGAGCTGTAAGTGTCAAAGGGGTAAAGAAAAATATACATTACAGTCTCTGGTTGTCTTGGGTCCAAGGAGTTTTGCAGCTGAGAAGTTTTTCCAGGTCCCTCTTTCTCAATGGCTGTGAATGCCAGAGCAATCCACAACCCCAGTCCAAATGATCTATGTTTGAAGACACAAAGTCTTTCTCTGGTGCCAAAGAACTGGTTTGAAGGCGCTTGAGACTTCTCAACGTTGTCCAGGTTGGTCTGAATATGAAACATAAGTCTCAAGGGTAAAAACCTCAGAATTGGTGCTGAGAGGTAACTTAATCAAGGACTTTAGAGCCAAGTCCCTTTCTCACGTCCATCTGATAGAAAGTTTGATGGTAGAATGAAAAAGGAAACACTGTCCTGCTCCAGGAAGAGGTGGAGCCAAACAATTGAGCTGAGGAAGCAATATAACTGGTGCAAACAACATTGATTGACAGCTATAAATAATCAATCAATCCAACTATACATTTACAAGGTAAAAAAGGAAAAATCCGGCATGATACAACAGTTCAAATCTTGCAACTTACAGTTCTACATATAGGTGACGCTACTCGCACCGTCACAGTAACATTCATGGTTGATGAAAAAGTCAGTGGTCTCTTGTAAACTCGTACAATGTTTTTTTCCCCCTTTTAGTTAATCTAGTAATGATATCAGTGTGATGTATTTTGGATTCTGTTGCATAACATTTAATGAGTATTTAAAGGCAAGACTAAAGGAAGCACAAGAAATGCAACATTGTAGTGAAGACAATTGAAGATGGTTCCAGATAGGAACAAGCCTACCTGTCTTCACTGCCACTAGGGGTGGATCTACACTGTCATATATTGCAGTTTCTGCATGCAGATTAACTGCAATGAACTGGATTATCTGAGAGCCGTTTTACTGTCAGATAAAATCCAGATTATCTGCTTTGAACTGGATGATATGGCAGTGTAGACCAGGCATGGGCAAACTTTGGCCTTCCAGGTGTTTTGGACATCAACTCTCACAATTCCTAACAGCAGGTAGTCAGCCGAATAGCCAAATTTCCCCAAATTTCAAATTGCCAAATGGAATCATGCACACCCGTAATGTACACATGCTTTCTCATTCAAACATGTGTACGTTTGAAAAATCGTGGAAAATTGTTAGAGAAACATCCACCCTTATACTTTTATGAATGTAGGTATTTATAATGGAATTAAGATGGATTGCATTTGGCAATGGGAAAAAGACAAAATCTCAAAACATTAGCTTTGACAAATGCATCCTTCAGTATTCACAACACTGTTCTATACATTCATAACACAGAAGTGCAAAAATAATTGGATTTAATCCCATGTAAATGCACATCATTCATTTGCTTAATTTAGAAGACAGTGTGCAGGAGCTTTATGAAAGATTATTTAGTATTTTTGCTAGCAGAGTGCAATAAGTTAGTATAATGTGAGCTCATGGGGAACAATCAAGAGTAATTACTCTACGTGTTCTAGTAAGTATAACAGGAAAATGTATTCTTCCATTGTCTTTGGAAAATGTATCCAGAAAAATAAAAACAACCAAGCAAAATCTCTCTAGAGCCAGTAAGAGGAAACCTAAAGTTGGCTGCTATGTGAGAGTGAGTGTATCAATAAAGGTGGCAATTTACAAGGTTTATTTATGCATTTATGTATTTATTTATTTTATTCTTATCCTACCTATCTCCCAATATAAAGGCTTATATTTATTTCATATCAAAAGCATTGCATAAATTAGTATAAAACTGATAAAAATAGAAGGAGCGTAGGAGGCCAAATATCTTTTAACCAAAAACGAGCAACAAAAATGGTATTGTCTGTAGCCTCCAACAATTCTTCCTCTGTACATGAGGCAGGGCATAGTGGACAAGCATACAGATGTGGAGTTGTCTCTTCTGCTCCACAATCACACTGAAGGAGGCTTCAAGGGTCTCTGAGTGAAATTAAGTAAGGGGCTTTGAATGGAATTAACAGCAAAAGAGAAACATACCCTTTCTCTGTAGAAAAATAGCAATATGGAAGAAAATGTTTTTAAGAAACAAGATGTGACATGTAGAAGGTACTTCCTTACATAGGATGCATTGTGGTTAACTTCAAAGGTTGTGGTAAAGTGCAGAGTATGCATGTACAAGAAGGTACTTTCCATCAAAAGGTCAAGGGAGAGGGGCTGGAAAGAGAGTACTTTCCATGAAAAGAAAATGTTCTCTTTTGTTAAAAGGTGAAAATTGTTGATGTCAGGCAGTGGTACTTTCCCTTTTTTTGTTTACACTGGGCTATAAAGTTTGCAGATTTCAAGGAAAGAGCACGGCAGTCCCTTGAAGGGTAGCATCTGTGCATGCTACCCAGCTGTCCGTCTTCTTCATAAAGAAACTAAAATAAAACCTTGGTTTTTTAAATCTTTCATTGGGACTGTCTCCTTCCTTTCGTGTTCCCGTGACGTGGATCTAAGAAGACCAAATTTAGGGTCTCTAACAACACAAGGTGTGGGATTCTTTTAGGTAGTGCCATTTTGCCAGATTGTCTTTTGTTCTGTCATGCGCTGGGCCTGTAACAATTGACTTTGAATAGGACTTGCACTTTGTGCCCAGCGGGAAGCCAGGGTGCCTCGAAGAGAGGCCCTCAAGGGTTTTCCTGCAGAAATCGTCTTAGAGTCTTTAATGATTTAACAAAGTCCTTTATTATTGAACAAATTAAACAGATACTTCTCAAATCTTCAATGAGTCAAACAAATGCTTCAAGGCTTTGTGTCAACTGGTAGCTTCCTTATTCTTGTCCCCAAGGGACAGTCAACTGTCTTTGTTTACTGTTCTTTCACTTTAAGAGGAAAACCCTTTTTTAACCTCTCCCAGGCTGTCTACTATCTAAGCCTTACTGATGTGGGTTCTACTACTGGATTCAAACTGCATCTTGTGCACCGAGTAGACCTACCAGTAAAGGCTTGCAGATTCTCCAGCTGGAGTTCTTTGGGTCTATAAAGCTGTTTTCCCCGGAATTTCTTAAGAAACCTTTTAGGACTGTTTCCCTCAGATGCTGTAAGGCTGAGAGTGTTGCATCCCAGATCAGGAAACAAGACCATAAGATTAAATCCACCACACTGGACTGTGGGAAAAAACAATCCTTTTTATTGAGGAAAAATGGTTACAAAAGAAAGGTAAATGCAAAGTCAAAAAGCCACAGTAGAAACTCAGCAGTCATGAAAATCTTTGAACTAGAGCAAAAATCCAAAAGCCACAATACAAAAACCTGGAACCTGTTAGCATCTCACTAACCGTACTTGAAAACAAGAAGCCTCTGGGAATGCAGGCCATGGAACACGGGAAATCTGCCAAGGTGTTGCCTCAATCTAAAGTGCTTGATTTAACGAGACAGCCCGAGGAGAGGCCCCTTAAACTAAAGAAACTGTTTCTTGACACGCCTCCAGACTTTGAAGCCTGAGCCTCCCTTTCCCTTAATCTACCTGACCTTCGCAGACCCTGTGATTCACTCCTGTTTTTCCAAATCTGTTCTCTTCGATCCTCATTAAAAAAAACCCAGGTGTGAGTTCCTCTGGAGAGCTATCACTGCTTGGTTCCAAAACATTCTCATCAGGAAGGTTAGTTTCACTTTCCCCGCCACTGACTTCAGAATCAACAGTTTCCAAACCATCAGGGAAAGATACATGTTCAGAGGCCTGTTCAGTTACATCAGGAAATACAATCAGAGAATCAGGTTCAGGTTCACACAGAGATTGAGGCTCAGGTTCACACGGAGGCTGATCCCCAACAGAGAGGCTGTAAGCTCCCTGCCAGAGCTTTGAGACTGTTCTCCCCGGAATTCCCTGGAATTCTTAAGAAGTGAAGCTTTTCTGCGGGTGAAGCTACTCCACGTCCTATAGCTTGGTTTCCTTCTGTAAGACTAACTAAAAATAACTCCCTCTCCTCCCATGTCCCTGGGAGAAGGGGCAGATCCAAACTTAACAATGATAGACAGGTGGCTTGCCCCATGACTGCAAACCAAGAGAAGTCACCTTTTGCAAAATCCCTGAAGCCTTGGAATGCATGCAAACATTTAATAGAAAGAAAATAAAGTTGGAGCTCCTGGTACAGATGTACCAGCACATCTTTGATCTGTCCACTCCGCTTCTGAGACTGTTCAAAGTCTGCTTTTATAAAGGCTCAAGGAGGCTACAAGCAAACATGATGGCCATCTGTTGGGGGTGCTTTGAACATGATTTCCTGCTTCTTGGCAGGGGGTTGGACTGGATGGCCCACAAGATATCTTCCAACTCTATAATTCTATGATTCTATGACACAACACAAATGAAAAACAAAGCCAATGCATATAAATATGAAGATAAAAATGTCTAAAAAACAATTATATCTCTGTGTCATGAAGCATAAAAATTAAAATACAATTAAAATTACAATTAAAAACAGCACACAAACACACCCCTATCCCATACCCACCACCCCCTTCATTATCATACAAGAACAACAAATTATCTTCTTTGAAGAAGGAGGAAGTCTCCACATTGAGTCGGAAGGAAGCAAAAAGTCCAAGTACTTGGGTGTGAATAAGAAGGAAACACTATGGACCGTCTTCCCATTGCTTATTTTACTGATTGATCAATTGGTATATTCATTTATGTCCCTTTTCTTTGAATAATTTAAAGACAGTTTTCCTTTACCCTAATCCCGGGGTCTTCAAACTAAGGTCCGAGAGCTGGATACGGCCCTCCAAGGTCATTTACCCGGCCCTCACTCAGGGTCAACCTAAGTCTGAAACAACTTGAAAGCACAAAACAACAACAACAGACAAATAGTCAACACTATGATTCTATGACACTCTGAACCCCAAGAAACTTCATCTTTAGCTAGCTCACAGTACCTTTTATCTTCTTATATTTTCCTCATAGCTGGCATTGTGCTGTCATGCGCCGGGCCTATAGCAGTTGGCTTTTGAACAGGACGTGCTCTTTGTGCCCAGCGGGAAGCCAGAGTGCCTCAAGTGAGAGGCCCTAAGGATTTTCCTATACAGAGTCTTTAGAAGCTTGAAAAGTCAACAAAGTCCTTTATTATTGCTTAAGTCTTCAACAAACAATCAAATACTTCTTAGATCTTCAACAAACTAAACAAATGCTTCAAGGCCTTGAATCAACTGGTGGCTTTCTTAATCTTGTCCACAAGGGACAGGCAACTGGCTTTGTGAACTGTTTCTTTCCTTTAAGAGGAAAACCCTTTTTAACCCATCCTTGGGCAATCTACTTTCTAAACTTTGCTGGTGTGGGCTCTACTCCTGGCTCCAAACTGCTTCTTGGGTCCCGAGCAGACCTACCAGTCCAGGCTTTGTAGATTCTCTAGCTGGAGTCCTTTGGAACTGTTTTCCCCTGGAATTTCCCCCAGATACTGTGAGAAACGAAGCTTCTCTACAGGTGGAGCTAATCCACGTCCTGTAGCTAAGCTTTCCAATGCAAGACTGACCTAAAATGGCTCTCTCCTCCCAGAGCCCTGGGGAAAGGGGTGGAACCAAAACTTAACAATGATTGATGGGTCATTGGCCCTATAATAGCAAACCAAGGGAAGCCACCTTATTGCAAAATGCATGGAACTTTGGAATACATGCAAACACGCAAAGTAAGAAAAGGAAGTTGGAGCTTTTGGTACAGCCGTACCAGCACAGGCATCTATTGAGGTTGACATCCTTACTCACTTTGCGGGTGTGAAACGAACATTCTTGGCTGGAGGGAATCTCCCTCTACACATCCCAGTGGGCCAAGATCCCTACGGGGATGTTGTCTGGGGTGGAGTCCTTCCTGGAGATCAATGCATCCATTTTAGAACATAGCCTTCAACCTCCTTGGTTGATTAAGGGTCTAAGCGTACCTGCCAAAAGCGTACCTTTTAGAGGGATCAGCTGGTTTTCCCTGTAGTAGGCAGTAGGCCCAAGTTACCCAAGGCCCAAGTTACCACTAGTAATAAACTGGGCCCAAGTTACCACTAGTAATAAACTGGGTAGTCAGTTATCCAAGGATCTGTGCAAAGAGCAGACAGAAAACCACCGCCCGCTTCCCCTTTGACCCAAAGACCTGCAAATATACACAACTGAACTAGATCTCAATTCTAAATTGTGATGTTAGTGTCCAGGAACCTCTGAGTCTCCCTGACCCAAAGCCTAAGCTTACCTACTATCATTTTTATGATATGGTCAGCTGACACGCTCTGTTATCGGTTAACCCCACTGCACTTAACTTCTTCTCTGCTCCGGAGTCTGGGTAGGCATATGTCTGCCTGGAGTGCTACAATTGAAGGCACTTTACAACTCATTCTGAGCCCCAATCCCTAAAAGGTTCAAATAATAACCCACTAATGCACTGGAAATAATTAGAAGAAGAAGAACTGGTGAGAATTAAAAAGGGCTTCTGAACGAGAGTGATGGAAATAATGACCAAATTAAATTAGTTCATATAGTTTCCATCTAAAGGTTGGAGGTAGGAGGGGGAGGCTTTATAAATTGAAATTGCCTTGGTTAATTGCAGGACTTCAACCTGCTTTGATTCAGTCAAGACTTCAGAGATAAAGACTGATCTCTGGGAATTTGCTCGGAGTCTCTCGAGGCTCCCTTTTTTATCACTCCTTTCATTCCTACTTTGGCTTCCCACCCCACTTTACCAAAAAATCACAATGATGTTGATTAGCATGTGTTTAGCTGGATTCACAGAGCACTTATTTGAAAGGCAGCAATCATAAGCACAATGCGGTTTTGGATTTAACCAGCCTTCTTTTGATTCTTTTACATTGACAATAATTCACTTGGTTTCACCATTCTATTCCTCCTCCCCAAGCCTTTGCGGCACTTTTCACTCAAGTAATTAAAAGAAGGGAGACAAATAATTTTAAAGGCCTGTGTATGTATTAGACTTAATGAAAAGGTAATTCACAGATAAAAGAGAGATTTCAATGTCTCTGTACTTCACACACACACAAAGCCAGAGGGGGGGGAAATGTATGCTAACACCCCTCTTCTGCTTTCAGGTAGTATTTTGAATTATGATAAATATTTATTTATTTTATTTATTTATTAAATCCAAGAAGTGAGACATTCTGCATATTGAGAGAACAAACAGTGGAAGATGTCAAACATTTCTTAATTGACTGTCCAGCATACGTTGAACTTATTTATCGTGTCAGGCAACCGAACAGTTGTATTACATTTTTTAACAGAACAAGGTAAGGTAAAGGTTGTCCCCTGACATTAAGTCTAGTCATGTCTGACTCTGGGGTGTGGTGCTCATCTCCATTTCTAAGCCGAAGAGCCAGCGTTGTCCATAGACACCTCCAAGGTCATGTGGCCAGCATGACCGCATGGAGCTCCTGCAGGAAGGTAATAGAACAAATAAACATACAAAAACACAGAATTTGCAAGCTTGATAGTTGATTAAATGTCCTTTGACCAGTATCTGGCCACTTGGAGTGCTTCTGGTGTTGCCGCAAGAAGGTCCTCCGTTGTGCATGTAGCAGGGCTCAGGTTGCATTGCAGCAGGTGGTCAGTGGTTTGCTCTTCTCCACACTCGCATGTCGTGGATTTCAGCTAGACAGTTTAACTTCTCCAGTGGTGTAGGGTGCAGACACCCCGTGATAATGCGGCATGTCTCATTAAGAGCCACACCCACTGTTTTAGCGTGGTGAGATGTGTTCCACACTGGGCATGCGTACTCAGCAGCAGAGTAGCATAGCGCAAGGGCAGATATCTTCACTGTGTCTGGTTGTGATCCCCAGGTTGTGCCAGTCAGCTTTCATATGATATTGTTTCTAGCACCCACTTTTTGCTTGATATTCAGGCAGTGCTTCTTGTAGGTCAGGGCACAGTCCAGAGTGACTCCCAGATATTTGGGTGTGCTGCAATGCTCCAGTGGGATTCCTTCCCAGGTAATCTTCAGAGCTCGGGATGCTTATCTGTTCTTAAGGTGAAAAGCACATGTCTGTGTTTTAGGTGGATTAGGGATCAGCTGAATCAAATCAAATCATTTATTTCGGTCATTGACCAGCACAGAAAATAGTCACATTTTCATACAAACTTGGTATGTTTGGTACATTAAAAATATAAATATAATGACTGAAGCAAAATATGGGTGAGGGAGTGGAAGGGAAGGGGAAACAGGGTAAAAACATACAATGCCCAGATCCATCACCAAATTGTAGATTCAGAGGAGATTACTGGACACAAAGTTAACTTTTAGAGGGATCAGCTGGTTTTCCCTGTAATAGGCAGTAAGAGCACCTAGAGATTCGGAAAGCTTCTGTTCAACCATCTCAAAGCTCCCTGCTTGAGCAGTAATGCCATGATCATCAGCATATATGAAGCTCTCTGTCCCTTCTGGCAGTGGCTGATCATTTGTGTAAATGTTGAACATGGATGGAGCAAGCACGCTCCCCTGAGGCAGGCCGTTCTTCTGTTTTCGTCATCTGCATTTCTTGCTCTGGAACTCAACAAAAAGCTCCTGTTTTGTAGCAGGTTTCCTATGAGGTGGGTGACATGGTAGTCCTTTGTGATATTATACATTTTTCTCAGGAGGAGGCGGTGGTTCACAGTGTCATAAGGTGCTGACAGGTCTATGAAGACAGCTCTGAACGCTGAACTGCGATACAGATATTTACATACAATATTATCCAACTGCAGGTCCCCCAACAAAAATGATCTTCTGACATTCCTCTTGCAAGGACAGGAAAGATCCACCCTAATAAGAATAAGCCTTTTTATTCTGAAAGCTATCAAGAAAAGAGCACATTTCCTGAACGAAGAGCCAGGAAAATAAGATTCTGACTGTAAACAGAAGGTCAGCTGCTGTCCTCTCCTTTTTGCCTTGTATTTTATTTGCGTTGTATTTTGAAATGGTCATATGACTAGTCAAATAAATATTATTATTATTATTATTATTATTATTATTATTATTTTAAAAAAGGAAATTTTGGAAAGTTAACTTTTTATTACATTGGGCAACAGCTCAGTAGTAGAAAACAATTCTGAAAGACCATCTTGTAGGACAGGTCTTGTTTTGGAATTAAAAGAACAAAGATTATGGCTCCATGGAATAGAATGGGACATCTGCACTGACCACTTAATGTGGATTGAAAGCATTTAGAAGGCACAGTGTTTATAATGGGTGGTCTGAGCATGCTCAGAAATGCGAATTAGATAAGGCAATACCGCATAGGGAAGCTGATGAGGAAACACAACATACAAACTATCTACAGACTCATCAAGAAAATCCAACGAATGCTACATTCAGCAAAGGACAAGAGAGATTCTCTCACTTCTGCAGGAGTCTACCATATACCATGCAGCTGTGGACAAGTCTACAGAGGGACCACCAAATGCAGCATTGCCTAAACACGAAACAAGGAACATGAAAGGCACTGCCGACTACTTCAACCAGAGAAGTCAGCCATAGCAGAGCACCTGATGAACCAATCTGGACACAGCATATTATTGGAGAACACAGCAATGCTGGACCACTCTCACAACCACTCCCACAACTGTAATGTCAGACTACACAGAGAAGCCATTGAAATCCACAAGCATGTGGACAATTTCAACAGAAAGGAGGAAACCACTGGACTTGGTTTTCTGCCAGGGATGGGAGCAAGGTGGCGGTGTGGAGGAGTTGTCCATCTCTCCGTTGCCGTGGACCGACCACTTCCTGATTAGGTTTAGGCTCACTGCGCCCCCTAACCTCCGCAAGGGTGGAGGACCCATTAAGATGGTCCGCCCCAGGAGGCTAATGGATCCGAACGGATTCCTGACGGCTCTTGGGGAGTTTCCCGCCACCGCGGTAGGCGATAATGTCGAGGCCTTGGTCGCTCTCTGGAATGGGGAGATGACCAGGGCTATTGACATGATCGCTCCGGAACGTCCCCTCTCAAGTAGCCGAGCTAAACCAGCCCCTTGGTTCACTGAGGAGCTGGCAGCGATGAAGCGAAGGAAGAGGGTTCTAGAGAGCGTGTGGCGATCGGACCCAAGCGAGTCAAACCGAGCACGGTTTGTGTCCTTTTTGAGGGCATATGCCGCGGCAATAAAAGCCGCAAAGAAAACTTTCTTTGCGGCCACTATTGCGTCTGCAAAGAACCGTCCGGCGGAGTTGTTCCGGGTTGTCAGAGGCCTTTTAACTCCCTCCACCGGCGGGAGCCCTGACAACTCGCCAACGCGCTGTGAAGCATTTGCTCGGTTCTTTGCAGACAAAGTCGCTTTGATCCGTTCTGGGCTGGACGCCACATTAGATGCAGTCTCCGTGGATGTGACACAAGCACCTGCTTGTCAGATTTTGTTGGATTCTTTTCAGTTTGTGAAACCCGAGGATGTGGACAAGGTACTTGGAGGAATGAGACCCACCACGTCCATCCTAGACCCCTGCCCATCCTGGCTTCTTAAGGAGGCCAGAGGGGGATTGGCCGAGTGGGTAACAGTGGTGGTTAACGCCTCCCTTCGGGAAGGCAAGATTCCAGCGAGCCTAAAACAGGCTGTTATAAAGCCGCTGTTGAAGAAACCATCACTTGACCCCACTAAATTGGACAACTTTCGGCCTGTTTCCAATCTTCCCTTCTTGGGCAAAGTCATGGAAAGCGTGGTGGCCTCACAACTCCAGGTATTCTTGAGAGACACGGATTATCTGGATCCGGCACAGTCTGGTTTCAGACCGGGACATGGTACCGAGACGGTCTTGGTCGCCTTAGTGGATGATCTGCGCCGGGAGCTAGACAGGGGGAGTGTGTCCCTGTTGGTGCTCTTGGACCTCTCAGCGGCCTTCGATACCGTCGACCACGGTATTCTTCTGGGGCGCCTTGCAGAGATGGGTCTCGGGGGCACTGCCTTGCAGTGGCTCCGGTCATTTCTGGAGGGTCGTACTCAGAAGGTGTTATTGGGGGACTCCTGTTCAACGCCACAGCCGTTGACCTGTGGCGTTCCTCAGGGTTCCATCTTGTCCCCCTTGCTGTTTAACATCTACATGAAGCCGCTGGGTGAGATCATCCGGAGTTTCGGGGTGCGGTGTCACCTGTACGCAGATGACGTCCAACTCTGTCACTCCTTCCCACCTGCTACTAAGGAGGCCATCGAAGTCCTGAACCGGTGCCTGGCCGCTGTAATGGTCTGGATGAGGGCGAACAAACTGAAATTAAATCCAGACAAGACAGAGGTACTCCTGGTCAGTCGCAAGGCCGAACAGGGTATAGGGTTACAGCCTGTGCTGGACGGGGTCGCACTCCCCTTGAAGGCGCAGGTTCGCAGCTTGGGTGTGACCCTGGACTCATCGCTGAGCCTGGAGCCCCAGGTTTCAGCAGTGACCAGGGGAGCATTTGCACAGCTTAGGCTCGTGCGCCAGCTGCGCCCGTATCTTGGGAAGTCTGACTTGGCCACGGTGGTACACGCTTTGGTCACATCCCGCCTTGACTACTGCAACGCTCTCTACGTGGGGCTGCCCTTGAAGACGGTCCGGAAGCTCCAACTAGTCCAGCGCGCGGCAGCCATGTTGTTAACGGGAGCTGGACGCAGAGAGCATACAACGCCCCTGCTGTCCCAGCTCCACTGGCTGCCGATCTGCTACCGGGCCCAATTTAAGGTGCTGGTGTTATCCTACAAAGCCCTAAACGGTTCCGGCCCAAAATACCTTGCAGACCGCATCTTGGCCTATCAGCCCACGAGGGCCTTGAGATCATCCGGGGAGGCCCTTCTCTCGGTCCCGCCTGCCTCACAGGCACGCTTGGCGGGGACGAGGGAGCGGGCCTTCTCGGTGGTGGCCCCCCGGCTGTGGAACACCCTCCCTGCTGAAGTTAGACAGGCGCCCTCTTTGATGGCCTTTCGTAGGGGCCTGAAAACATGGCTCTTCGAGCAGGCCTTCAACTGAGTGTATTAGAATGACAATGGAACGAACTAGGACTACGAATTTTGGCTATGACCCCAGGACTTGACGAAGCGGATTTTAGTATAAGTATATGTTATGTTGTATTTGTCTGGTTTGTATCGCCACGGCTAATTGTACACTGTCTGTTTGTTGTTGTTCACCGCCCCGAGTCGCCCTCGGGCTGAGAGGGGCGGTCAATAAATGCAAGAAATAATAATAATAATAATAATAATAATAATAATAACCATGAAAATGAACAAAATCTGGCTACCAGTATTAAAAAACTCTAAAATTAAAACAGCAAAACAGCAGAGGGAAAACAATCAGGGACATCTAATCACCTCTCAACAAAAGATTGCTCCAGGCACTGCCAGGCCATCAAATGCTAATCAAGGTGGTCAGTTGAAACATTCACACCTAGCTCCAGCAGACAAGAGTCCTTTGTCCCACTCTGGTCTTTCCACAGATATATAAAACCATTTTCCTAGTTCCAACAGACCTCACTACCTCTGAGGATGCTTGCCGTAGATGCAGGCGAAATGTCAGGAGAGAATGCCTCTAGAACATGGCCATATAGCCTGAAAAAACCTACAGCAACCCAGATAAGGCAATACTTCAAAACAGGGCACTTAATAGGGATCAGGTGTAAATCACATAAAGTTGCAGATGTTACGGAATCTGGAATCTGATTTGAGTTAACCTCTCCAGATGCGTCCAAAATCACTAAATTGAATACTATGGATATTTTTCAATGACTGTGCTCAGAAGATAGCTTTTTTTTTTAAAAAAAAATATTGAGTTATATTTTGTATACATCGAAAGTGGGGGAATAATTGTGAAGAAGATAGAAAAGTAGGAAGTGATAGTGTGATTGAGGTTGGGGGATGAGGGATTGAGATGGAAAGAGAAAAAAATAAAAATAAAAAAATAAAAAATAAAAATAGAAATTTAAAAAAAAACCAAAAAATAAAATGGACTTCCATCTGTTCTTCGAAGATCTTCTTTAAAGGTTGTTAGTAAAAAAGAAAAAAAAATAACTAGT
The DNA here is from genome assembly GCF_037176765.1 of Anolis sagrei. NCBI lineage: Eukaryota > Metazoa > Chordata > Lepidosauria > Squamata > Anolidae > Anolis > Anolis sagrei. The sequence goes on along the minus strand of NC_090027.1, from coordinate 12,453,773 downwards.
TTAACTAGTTCAGCATGCTTTCCTGTGTTACATCTATAATTGTTTATATTATTTTTCTTTAGGAAATGACCTCTATTTTTTGTTGTTCAAAGTACTTTTTCACCAGATCCCAGTTTGTGTGTATCTTCGGCTTTCCTTCATTCGGCGCTAGCCAATATGTTAACTTGTCCATGTTCATTATTTCTAATATTTTACTTTGCCATTCTTCTCTTTGTGGTGTTTCTTTCTGCCTCCACATCTTAGCGTATACAATTCTCGCTGCAATGATTAAATAGTTAAAAATAAGATAGCTTGATGAGACCCTGAGACAGTGGTTCTCAACCTGTGGGTCCCCAGATGTTTTGGCCTTCAACTCCCAGAAATCCTAACAGCTGGTAAACTCGCTGGAATTTCTGGGAGTTGGGTACAGATGGGTAGGACCATTGTGAAAAGTTGGATAATTCTTGTGATATTGTATTGCTTTGTGTTTTTCAACTACATGTATAAATTGGGTTGCTGTAGGTTTTTCGGGCCATATGGCCATGTTCTAGAGGCATTCTCTCCTGACGTTTCGCCTGCATCTATGGCAGGCATTCTCCGACCTAACAACCTCTGAGGATGCCTGCCATAGATGCAAGTGAAACATCAGGAGATAACACTTTGAGAACATGGCCATACAGCCCGAAAAACCTACAACAACCCAGTGATTCTGGTCATGAAAGCCTTTGACATTGATTGTGTATAGATTGTTGAATGATGAATGGCCCCATTATGGAAATCTAATTCCTGTAAATTGTTCAGTTTAAGTGATGTTCTCTTCCATTATGTTCATCCATGCAATGCCCTCCAACTTTTATCCTCTCCTTCCACTTGCACGATGTGCAATTGTTTCTGCTTGACACCATGCTGCTTTGGGATTCTATTTGTTGGTCTCATAGAGAGAGATTGATTTTAAGCATTGACAAGGTCAAAATTCAACCTGTGCTTGGCTGAAAGAAAATATTAATGTATGATAATTCTAATTGTCTTTGCAAATCAGTATACAGGGGTTCAAAATCCACTTATAAAATTAATACTTATATCAAATCTTTGGAGAAAACTCCTGGTTTATGGGTATTGTGATGGTACAGCTGTACCAGGAGCTCCAACTTTATTTTCTTTCTGTTATCTGTTTGCAGTTATAGGGCAGGCCTCCTGTCCATCATAATTAAGCTTTGGTTCCGCCTCTTGTTCAGGGCTCTGGGAGGGAAAGGAGCCATTTTTTGGGCAGTCTCACACAAGGAAGCTAGGCTATAGGATGTAGACCAGCTCGTCCTGTAGAAAAGCTTCTTTTCTCAAGAGCATCCAGGGAAAAATAGCATCCAGGGAAAAGGTCCCAAGGCTCACAGCCTCTCAGCCTCACAGCAATCAGAGGGAAAACAGCCCTGAAGTTTCAAAGAATTATCTGAGGGAGGACAGCATTACAGATCCACGGAACTCCATCTGAAATATCTACAAGCCTCGGCTGGTAGGTCTACTCAATACCCAGACGCATTTGGAATTGGTCGTAGGACCCACACTGATGAGGCATAGATAGTAGGGCTGGGCGGTTTCGTTTCGTTAATTCGTAATTCGTTAATAATTCGTTATTTTTTTTAATTACAAAACGATAACGAACCATTCTGGAGCAATTTTTTTAAAAAACTAATTTTTAAACATGTTTTGTAAATGCTTCGTATTTCGTTATTGTATTCGTTTCATTATTGGTCTGAGGTCGTTTTGTTATTATTTCCGCATGTCTGGGGCAGGTTTTTTGTTTAATTAGTGAAAAAAAATTATAATATCACACCGACAGTCAACAACAGAAGGAGAGGGAAGCTTCAGAAGTTTTTGGAGGTTTTTTAGCGTATTTCGCAGTCGCGTCCGCCATTAACGAATCGATTCGTTATTGTTTCAGAAATCGATTCATTAATGTTTTGTAATTTTTTTTCACATTTACGAAATTTTGTAAATATCGAACTTTTTAAAAGGAAAATTTTGTAATTATTTTAAATAACGAAACGCAAAAACCCCCAAAAAACTAATCGATTTTAGAAACAATTTTTTCCGTTGTTACCCAGGCCTAATAGATAGTAAACAGCCTGGGAGAGGTTAAAAAGGGGTTTTCCTACAGAGAAGGTTCAGTTAATCAAAGTCAGGTACCAGCCCATTGATGTCTTGACTAAGAAAGCCTTGAAGTGTTGTTTGAACAATTGAAGATTTGTTGTTTGTTCCATAATAACGACTTTGTTATTAAAGACTCTAAAGACCATCACTTCAGAAAAATCCCTGAGAACCTCTCTTTGAGGCGCCCCTGGCTTCCTGCTGGGCTTAAAGTATACGTCCTATAGAAAAGTACAGCTGTTACAGGCCCAGCACATGACAGATCAGGTATCTTTATCAATAATTGTTGTTGTTCATTCAGTCAGTCATTTCCAACTCTTCATGACCTCATGGACCAGCCCACACTAGAGCTCCCTGTTGGCCGTCACCACCCCAGTGGGAAAACCAATGAAAAAGACTGATTGGAATCTAGTTGAGGAATATGAAAAAGAAAAAAGAAATGTGAAGACACTACTTAAGCATGGACTCTTTATTTTATCTTTTTTTATTTTACAAAGTAAGATAAAGAGAACTGCAGAGGCACAGAATGGAAGTTGTTCTGTCACGCGCTGGGCCTGTAAAGAATTGCCTTTAAAATAGGACTTGCAACTTGAGCCCAGCGGGAAACCAGGGCCCCCCGAAGAGAAGTTGTCAAGGATTTTCCACCACAAATGGTCTTTAGATGGCTTGTGAAGTATAACAAAGTCCTTTATTAATGAGCAATCAAACAGAAACTTCTCTTGTCTTCAATAAAGTTAAACAAATGCTTCCAGGCTTTTATGCAACTGGTGGCTTCCTTAATCTTGTCCACGAAGGACAGGCAATTGTCTTCAATAACTGTTTCTTTACTTTAAAGGAAAAGTCCCTTTTTAACTTCTCCCATGCTGACTGTAATCTAAGCCTTACTGATGTGGGCTCTGCTACCAGGTTGAACTGCCTACCAGTAAGGCCAGTAGATTCTCCAGCTGGAGTTCTTTAGTCTTCCAAACTGTTTACCCTCCAAAATTCCTCAAAGCTTTAGGGCTAATTCCCTGGAAATCTTTGGAAATCTCTGGATGCTCTTAAGACTGTTCTCCCTCGGAAAGTCTTAAGGGTTGAAGCTTTTGTACAGGAGAAGCTTGTACACGTCCTCTAAATTAGCTTTCCTTACTGAGACTAACTAAAAATGGCTCCCTTCCCTTCCCAATTGCCCTGAACAAGGGGCGGAACCAAAACTTAACAATGATGGACAGGTGACTTGCCCTATCACTGCAACCAAAGGAAGCCACCTGTAACGTCTTAGGAGAGAGGAGGGACGATTTATTATTTATTACTCTTAATGGTGCCACCAATGTGTGATGTGAGGTAGTATTGGGAGATATGGCACACTGGACGCAGAATTAATGGAGATGAGGCAGTCTTCAAACAAAAGAGAACAAGTTTATTTTGAACAAAGCGTATGGTTGCAGGCTGTTGATAAACTTGGAAATACTTTGAGAACTTTACATGTAACTTGGTTGCAATACAGTTCACACTTCTGGATGTTACAACTTGTAATTGACTTTTACTGTGGTGAAGCACTTTCTTAAACAATGTTTCCTGAGGTGAATAGCCTTCCTGTTTGATCCTTCTGTGATCAAACCCCAGATCTCTAGTTCATTTCTAACTAGTGATCTAAACAAGCTTCTATTAGTCCTCTCTAACTAATGAAACTAATTAGGTTTCCCCTTCAGCCTTCCTAAACTGAAGAAACCTCTGACTATTCACAAACACTGCTTCTCTACTTCCCACTCTCTCTCTCTCAACTGCTAACTCCGACTCCAAAACCCTAACTCTGACTGAACTTAAACTGTCGTTTTTTCAAACTCTCCCCTCTAAGCTCCTCCCACTTCTCTACAGCATCGTCTCCATGGCAACGCACTCCTCTCAGCTAGGCCGCTCCAGCATTAGTGCCACCAATCCAAACACAAATACAGTTAAAATCATACAATTTATAATCAACTTCTTTACACCACCTTTCTGCAGAATCCCTGAAACCTTGGACTGCAAACAAACATTTAATACAAAGCAAATAAAGTTGGAGCTCCTGGTACAGCCGTACCAGCACAGAAGTCAATGGGACTTTTTTTTTCTTTTTCTTTTTTTCTTTGTTCTTTTTTTTGTTTTCACTTCTCTTCTTTATTTCCTACTTTACTCTCGACTCAATGTTCTCCCACTTTTTTTTGTAAAATAATAAAATGTTTTTTTTTGTGGATATATATATATGGTCATGGTAAGTGAAACCATTCCACTTGTTCCCCCTCTTATTCTAATCAACTAACTATATGGAAATGACAACATTATTTATTTATCTATTTAATACCTTTGTATCCCGATCTTCTCTACCTCTGTAGAGGGACTCAAACCAGCTATTTTGCATTTCTTTATATTACACTATCTGTCCCTTGCCACGCGTTGCTATGGCCCACATGGGGGTTCTGTGTGGGAGGTTTGGACCAATTCTATCGTTGGTGGGGTTCAGAATGCTCTGTGATTGAAGGTGACCTATAAATCCCAGCAACTACAACTCCCAAATGTCAATATTCTATTTTTCCCAAACTCACATTTGGGTATATTGAGTATTCGTGTAGAGTTTTGTGCAGATCCATCACTGTTTGAGTCCACAGTGATCTCTGGATGTAGGTGAACTACAACTCCAAATCCAAAGGACATTCCCCTCCAAACCCTTCCAGTATTTTCTGTTGGTCATGAGAGAACTGCATGCCAAGTTTGGTCCAATTCTATCATTGGTGGTGTTCAGAATGCTCTCTGATTGTAGGTGACCTATAAATTCCAGCAACTACAACTCCCAAATTGCAATATTCTATTTTCCCAAATTCCACCAGTGTTCACATTTCGGCATATTGAGTACTCGTGTAGTGTTTGGTCCAGATCCATCATTGTTTGAGTCCACAGTGAACTCTGGTTGTAGGTGAACTACAACTCCAAAAGAAAAGGACATTCCCCTCCAAACCCTTCCAGTATTTTCTGTTGGTCATCATAGTTCTGTATGCCAAGTTTGGCTCAATTCTATCATTAGTGGGGTTCAGAATCCTCTTTGATTGTAGGTGAACTATAAATCCCAGCAACTACAACTCCCAAATGACAAAATCAAGTTTTTTGAGTGAAGGACATGCATTGGGTTGTTTAGTGTATGCTGTCCAAGTTTGGTGTCCATTGGCCCACTGTTTTTTGAGTTCTGTTAATCCCACAAACGAACATTACATTTTTATTTATATAGATGGGAAGGCATGAAAATTATCCTAGTTCATTCTAAATAGTTCTGAAGGTGAAGAAGGCTCAAAGTGCACATGAAGTTCTGGTATATTATTCTCCTTCCCAAAAGATTCACTTGTAGTTCATTCATTCAGTTGCAGTCTGTGTCTGCAGTAATCTTTGTACCTAGAAATACAAAGTCTGTCTTGGCCTCCACATTTTCTCCCTCTATTTGCCAGTTATCAATCAGTCTGATTGCCATGATCTTGGTTTTTTTGATGTTTAACTGCAACCCAGCTTTTGCCCTTTCTTCTTTCTTGATTATAAGGCTCCTTGGCTCTTCCTCGCTTTCATTATGGATGTGAAATTTACTCTGAACCAAATGCTGATAATCATAATCATTGGAGGGAAGGAGACTAGAGACAAAGTTGAAGTCCTTTGGCCACATCATGAGGAGACAGCAAAGCCTGGAGAAGACAATTATGCTGGGGAAAGTGGAAGGAAAAAAGAAGAGGGGCTGACCAAGGGCAAGATGGATGGATGGCATCCTTGAAGTGACTGGACTGACCTTGAAGGAGCTGGGGGTGGTGACGGCCGACAGGGAGCTCTGGCGTGGGCTGGTCCATGAGGTCACGAAGAGTCGGAGACAACTGAATGAATGAACAACAACAAATGCTGATGGAAAACTGATAATTGCAGGGACACCCTTACTTATAAAGGAAAAATAAGGAAAGCCCCAGAAAGCATAACATTCATTGTTCTGTCATTTTCACCCCCTTGCCTGTCTTTTTAATATTTTAATGCTTGCATAAAATCTATCTCCTTAAGAAATCATTTAATTTTCTTAATTTTGTCTGATTAAGTGAGACTAATGACATTTCTACTGTTGGGCTTTTTAGCGGGGGATGATGTGATGATCTAAGGTAACAGCCAGATTGATATACTGAATTCAACAGAGACTGAATTTACTGCATCTAATTGTGCAATTTGCAAATATAAGAGTTCTGATGTTGCTGGCACACAAACCTCGGTGGTTAAATTAAAATTATAATGACAGCCATTACATTAATTTGCTTTCCCCCCCAAGTTTGTTACCAGCAAAGTTTTTGCATATTTCCACTTGCAAAATCTCTTTCACCGCCCCCTGCAAAAGAGCTATTGCAATTAAGCAGTTTATTTATTATAGCTCTTTTATTCATGAAGTATGCTCAGAGAAAGAGGGAAGATGCCACGAGGAAAACAAATGAGGAAAAGTCAAGATTTATGGACCTACAGTAAGTAAGTAAGTAAGTAAGTAAGTAAGTGATGAAGAACTATAGGAAATGTCACATGGTTATTTATTTATTCATTTATTTATTTACAGTATTATATTCCGCCCTTCTCACCCCGCAGGGGACTCAGGGCGGATTACATTGTACACATATATGGCAAACTTTCAATGCCAATTTTGACATACAATGTATACAGACATACACAGAGGCTATTTAACTTTTTCTGGCCACCAGGGGAGGTGTCGCTTTCATCGTCCATCTGCGACTTTTGCATTCCCCACATGCTTTTACTGGAGTCCTTTTTATGGTCTCATAAATTAGTTAATTTAGCCTCCCCACACAAGGTGGTACCTAATTTTCCTACTTGACAGATGCAACTGTCTTTCGGGTTGCAAAGGTCGACAACAGGCTACACACAATTGGTTGGAAGCCTACTCCAACCCAGGTTGACTTCGAACTCATCACCTTTTGGTCAGAGTGATCTTAATGCAGCTGACACTCAGCCAGCTGCGCCACAATCCCGGTAAAGAGAAATAAAATAATGGACAAGAATGTTGGAAGCTAGAATCACACCAAACACTGATAGGTATTGATTCCAGTAAGGAACATCTCAGGGTGATTCCAGACAACAATAAAGTCTGCTTCGACCCAGGTAGTCCACACACTGCTAAAGAAACCCTTGTTTTCCCTGGGCATTGCCATCATAATAAAGCAATCAACAATACATTAAAATATTAAAAATATTAAAACAATAATTAAAACAATTGATTAACACATGCCTATTAAAATCAGAGTCTAAAATCCAGTCCAGGTCAAATCATTGCCATAAGTGTTAAAATCTTCTTTTACTTGCCGCTCACTAATTGAACGCTTGGTCCCAAAACCAGGTCTTCTAAAAGACAGGAAGTAGGTGGCCATTCTGATGTGTCTGGGGAGAGCATTCCACAGGCAGGGGGCCACTGATGAAAAGCCCCTGTCCCTCATCCCCACCAATCACGTTTGCGAAGTAGTTAGGGTCAAGAGCAGGGCCTCTCCAGATGATCTTAAGTTTTGTGATGGTTCGTACCAGGAGATACGTTAGGACAGTGTTTCCCAACCTGGGGGTTGGGACTCCTGGAGGGTCAGAGGGGTCACCAAAGACCATCAGAAAACACAATATTGTTGTTGGTCATAGGGATTCTGTGTGGGAGGTTTGGCCCAATTCTATCATTGGTGGGGCTCAGAATGCTTTTTGATTGTAGGTGAACTATAAATCCCAGAAACTACAACTCCCAAATGTCAAGGCCTATTCTCCCCACACTCCACCAGTGTTCACATTTAGCATACTAAGTATTCGTGCCAAGTTTGGTTCAGAAATACCAGTTCAAAGCAGATATTGTGGGATTTTCTGTCTTGATAATCTGGGATATAGGGCTGTATGGGAGGTGCCAGAGACAAGCTAATGCTGAACAGAACACCAACCCAAATGTGAACAAAGATCTTGTTTTTACAGATATATTTGCTTTTTATATTACATTTTAAATGTTGAATTGCTTTTATAATTGTTTAAACTGTATTTTGATATTTTTATGGTATTGAATCACTGCCGACTGTGAACTGCCTTGAGTCTGACTGAGAAAGGCAGTATACAAATGCGGTAAATAAAATAAAATAAAAATAAAGAGAGTCTATGCCACTAATTTTCTTTAAGTTAGTTTCAAAGATGCTACGTATTCATTTTGCATGTAGGTCTTGCCCAAAGTTTTGTGCGAATGCTACTTAGGATTTAAAAAAATCTTTTTCATTGACCTATAATGGTTCAAGCTATTTTCTGAGAGGTTATGGACAAAGCCTTCAATCAGTTGGGTAGAATGCTGCTGTCCAGAAGTCATGTATAACAACAGCAGGAGGGTAGTAGTAAGATTTTAAATTGATTTATCAGATGGGAAGATATAGAAAAATAATCCCAGCGCTGCTCCGCCAAATTATAATGATAACACCTCCACTACCTACTAGCTCACCAAAATATAGAGGGAGTATGGTTGCTAAAACAACTGTGTATTTAAAAGTTAGGACCTTGGAACCACTGGAACGGAGAGACTTAAAATGATTCTTCAAAAGATTTCTGCTGCCACCATATTAATAATAAACAGGCTGAGGTATTATTGAGAGGTTGTTCAGTAACACACTCTGTGTCACTATAATTTTCTTAAAGGCTGTTAGAAGCTGACTTGAATAACGCTTAGAATCATAGAATCAAAGAGTTGGAAGAGACCTCATGGGCCATCCAGTCCAACCCCATTCTGCCAAGAAGCAGGAATATTGCATTCAAAGCACCCCTGACAGATGGCCATCCAGCCTCTGTTTAAAAGCTTCCAAAGAAGGAGCCTCCACCACACTCCGGGGCAGAGAGTTCCACTGCTGAATGGCTCTCACAGTCAGGAAGTTCTTCCTCATGTTCAGATGGAATCTCCTTTCTTGTAGTTTGAAGCCATTGTTTCACGTCCTAGTCTCCAGGGAAGCAGAAAACAAGCTTGCTTCCTCCTCCCGGTGGCTTCCTTTCACATATTTATACATGGCTATCATGTCTCCTCTCAGCCTTTTCTTCTTCAGGTTAAACATGCCCAGCTCCTTAAGCCGCTCCTCATAGGGCTTGTTTTCCAGACCCTTGATAATTTTAGTCCCCCTCCTCTGGACACATTCCAGCTTGTCAATATCTCTCTTGAATTGTGGTGCCCAGAATTGGACACAATTATATCACAAAGGTATTCACACTGAGGCTGGTATAAGTTGATAAAAATAACAAGAACATTTATTGAACAGGCTTGAAATATTCAGGTACAAATGCTTAATGGTTTCAGTAAAATACTGGCATAAAAAGCTTGTGGTTGAGTTTGAGTAAAGATCTTAAAAACTTCTGAGTTACAAGTCTTAAAAGTTCCAACACAGAAAATTACTTCAGGAAATGAATCTCTGACAGTAACTCCCAAAAATCCCCCTTAGGACTCTAGCCAAAAACCCTGAACTAGACTTCCTTAGGAAATGACCACTAACGGGGTGCTGTTCCACACAGCATTCTAGCTATATTCTCTACTGCTATTCTGAATACTACACAAAAGGCTGACCCAAATTTCTTCTTCAAACCCGAACTGCTCTCGCTAACACCCACACTTCTTCTCTCTACCCGTTCCAAACTCAAACTGGCAAAACTGGGACCTCGAACCTCAGTTTTAAAGTCACTTTTTCCTTTAGATCGCTTAGGATCCACCTCCATCTTTCTAACCAATCCTAGCCTTCTAACTTTCCCTCCAAGACTAGAACATGACCCTAAAGGCAAACCTAACCTAAGATGGCATCTCCCTGTCTCCCTTTCCTAAAATGGATGCTGTGGCTTTGCCAGGCCCACTTTTTTAGGCCTGAGCTAGCCTGCTAAGGTAAGGGATTCATTACATCATGGTACAAGTTTTGTTACTGTTTTGAAAACTTTTAAAACAGGTGCCCACATCAGAGCCCCAACTCCCTCGCTGCATCTGATTACTGCCATTCTGTTTCTCTCTCCTGCGTGTCCCCAATCATTCTGGCATTTTATGAGAATTTTCATCCTTAGAAATATCCCCACAGAGTTATGTAGACACTCAACTGCAGGAGTGAGTTCAATAGTTCTTTTTTCACTGACCAATTTTTAGATTATGTACTTAGAAATTTGGTAACTGTCCAAAGCAATCAAGACCAACTCTTGATTTTTAATGCCCAGAGAGAACTCTGCATACACCAACGGTTAGCCCAATGCACTCCAATAATGTATCCTTATCATCTGAAGCAAAATTTATCAGTCGGATGCACAGTACAAGCAATTTTGTCCAATTGCAAGCGTTTCAATTTAAACAAGAGATGAAATGCAACTTCAGAAAGGAACTGGGACCACCTTCTCCCCAAACTCTCATAGAAAAAGTTAATCAGCAAAATAAATATGCTCCGCCAATTGTTTAGTTTGGAGATTTAGGAGGTTTTTTTTTTAATGAAAAGATTTTTTTTAAAAAATATGACATTTTGTAATTAATTAATTTTTATACATTTTTATATTAGGGATATGCGTGTGTGTGTTCTAGAGCTCAAGCCATGTTGTGAGTTGTGAAAATTAATATCACCGTGCTACATCATGACTGATCTCTCTCTCTCTCTCTCTCTCTCTCTCTCTCTCTCTATATATATATATATATATGTTGCTGGAAGAAACATTAACAACCTTAGATATGCAGATGACACCACTTTGATGGCCGAAAGCAAGGAGGAGCTGAGGAGCCTTCTAATCAAAGTGAAAGAAGAAAGCGCAAAAGCTGGGTTGCAGTTAAGCATCAAAAAAACCAAGATTATGGCAACACGAATTATTGACAACTGGGAAATAGAGGGAGAAAACGTGGAGGCCATGACAGACTTTGTATTTTTAGGTGCAAAGATGACTGCAGATGCAGACTGTGGCCAGGAAATCAGGAAACGCTTACTTTTTGGGAGGAGAGCAATGACCAATCTTGATAAAATAGTGAAGAGTAAGGACATCATACTAGCAACAAAGATTCGCATAGTTAAAGCAATGGTATTCCCCATAGTCACCTACGGATGTGAGAGCTGGTCCTTAGGGAAGGCTGAGCGAAGGAAGATCGATGCTTTTGAGCTGTGGTGTTGGAGGAAAATGCTGAGAGTGCCTTGAATCGCAAGAATATCCAACCAGTCCATACTTCAAGAAATAAAGCCTGACTGCTCATTGGAGGGAAGAATAGTAGAGGGCAAGTTGAAGTACTTTAGCCACATAAAGATAAGAAAGGAAAGCTTAGAGAAGACAATGATGTTTGGGAAAATGGAAGGAAAAAGGAAGAGGGGCCGACCCAGGGCAGGATGGATGGATGTTATTTTTGAAGTGACTGGATTGACCTTGAAGGAGTTGGGCGTGGTGATGGACGACAGGGAGCTCTGGTGTGGACTGGTCCATGAAGTCATAAAGAGTCGGAAATGACTGAATGAATGAACAACAACATTTGGAGTGATTCGTAATATATCAATGTCTTGGATAGAATTCCTTTTTGAAAATTTAAAGATTAAAAGTGAAGAAAGAGTATTTTTGAAGATCCAGAATCTACAGCTTTGAGAATCCAGCTCAAACACCTTTCGTGGTGCACTCAGTCCTCAAGTAGACTCACTTCCCAATGCAATACAATGTGTGGCTATAAGAAAGTAAGGAAAGGATCCTGGAAATCTACAGTCTGCTCTGCTTTTCCATTCCATTTCCTTATAAAATACAATCGTTATCATTCATTTGTTCATTTTCAGTCACTTCTGACTCTTTGTGACCTCATGAAACAGCCCATGCCAGAGCTCCCTGGTCATGGCCACCCCCAGCTCCTTCAAAGTCAAGTCAGTCACTTCAAGGATGCCATCCATCTTGCCCTTGGTCGGCCCCTCTTCCTTTTTCCTTCCATTTTCCACAGCATCATTCTCTTCTCCAAGCTTTCCTGTCTTCTCATTATGTGGCCAAAGTACTTTATCTTTGCCTCTAATATCCTATCATTCATATATTTATTTATTCTCATTTTCCCCATTGTGTTCCCCATCTCTAGAGTCCTTCTCTCCTTCATGGTCCCACCAGAACTTCACACAGTCTACTCTCCATCATCTTGATGTCACCAGGCCAGGAAAGGACCCAAGAATGCTTCCAGATGCTCCACTGTCTGTTATTACATGGGGTGGCAAAGGGAACAAGGAAGAAAAGCAGCCAAAATTCTGGCAAATCTCCATCATTCCCTTCTGCTACCTTCCTCCTTTTGTTCTCTACCAGCTGCTCTTTCCCTATTTTGGAAACTTCGACTGCCCATCCCAACCGCCTGCTGTCATTTCCCCCCCATTATCTGTGGCATATTTGTTAATCTGCTAAGTAAATTTGAAGTTGCAGGAATGGCTGTGACTCTCCTTGGTCTTGTCACAAAATTCAGTGCCTGTGCTGTGAAACCAGACTGCTGTATTCAAGCTGAAAATGTCTGACACCAGAAATGGTTTGATGCTGATGCCATCTTTTCCTAAAGGTACATTTTAGATTGGTACTCCCCATCATAAAATGCATGTGTGTGTTGTCTCAGTCAGTTCCTCTATTCTAAGTGGAGCCCCCGGTGGTGCAGTGGGATAAACCCCTGTGCCAGCAGGACTGAAGACCGACAGGTCACAGGTTCAAATCCGGGGAGAGCGCGGAGGAGCTCCCTCTATCAGCTCCAGCTCCTCACGCGGGGACATGAGAGAAGCCTCCCACAAGGATGGTAAAACATCAGAAACATCCGGGCATTCCCTGGGCAACATCCTTGCAGACAGCCAATTCTCTCACACCAGAAGCGACTTGCAGTTTATCAAATCGCTCCTGACATGAAAAAAAAAAAACTCTATTCTAAACATATAATCATGACAAATGTGAATAACTTTGAATTGATGTGTACAGAACAGTTTGGTACAAAAGGTGACTTGATGTTAATAACATGCATATTCTCATCTATTCCCTCATTCCTTCTTTAGGAAAGAAAAGAAGAAGAAACTCTTGGCACAACCCAAATGTCAGAATGCACACAGTGGAAAAGTTTCCACTTAAGCCATTCAAATGGACATCTGACAACTTCGCTAAATATGTCTCACATTCTGCATTCTAAAAACTCTTTATTTCTCTGCAAACAGTCTTTAGGCACACTTAAACACCCAGGGAATAGGGCAGGAGCAACTACAAGCTCATTTAGGAGAACAATTAGAACCTGTCTTTCGATCAAACAAAAAGACTTTCTCCTTGGAGCTGATCTTTCCCAGCTTTTCTGTGCAGCCTTCTTTCTTTTGGAGCCCCTGTTTTCCCAGAGCTGCATTTAAATTGTGCTTTCAGCACTTGTCGGCAACATTTTTCTCCCAGGAGATGCCAATTGCTCAGAGTCTTTGAGCACGCACATATCTTCTATTTGGTAAATACAGCCAATTAAAGTGGAGAAGGTTCTCCTGAAATACTGTTGAAGTAGAGCAGGAAGCAAGGGCTTTATTCAGTCTTTCTGTTGAATCTAGCTGAGCCAACAGGTTTTGCAGAATAGTGATTACCATTTGAAGAAAAGGAGAACTGAATGTCACTCTGTTCTTCATAGCTTGGCTTTTTTGCCTGTATAAGCTTTGTGTTGTGTTATTCCTAATGCTCTTCAGTTGAGAAGGCCAATGCTTCCTTGGCCAATTGATCTCTTGCAATCTGAGGAAGCTGCGGACTCCTCTGAGTTGAAAAATGCAAGATATTTTACTGGAAGGGTTTGACAGCTGCAACAACTAGTATCTTCTGTCCATGCTTCTTGGTAGTAGCTGTTGTTTTGCTTGCTTTACGGTATTCTTATTCCAAAATCCATTCTCTAGATAAATAGTATTTCCCCTAGGAATTTGCTATCAATGAAATAGTATTTAGATGAAGCTGTTGATGTACTCTCATCATTTTACATAATTTTAAAACTGGATGGCCCCCCACAAGCGTCTTCCTCCAGGGGCAAACCAAGAATGGGCAACTTGGAAGCCCCTGAACACTCAGAAGTGGAGTAGGCAGATCAAAAGACAACCTGGACAAATGGAACTACCTAAAAGAATCCCACACCTTGTGTGACTGTGGAGCAGAAGAGACAACTGCGCATCTGTATGCTTGTCCACTATGCCCTGCCTCATGTACAGAGGAAAAATTGTTGGAATCTGCAGACAATGAGATTACGTTGCCCATTTTTGGTCAAAAGATATTTAGCCACCTGCACTCCTTCTATTTCTATCAGTTTTATACTAATTTATGCAATGCTTTTGATATGAAATAAATAAATAAATATTTTTAAAATAGTGTTCCGTCTTACAGGAGCATGGTTTACATTGCCTTTTAGCTGCATGGGATAGCATTCCTTTGCATTTCCCCAGGGTTGCTACAGACCCAGCAGCACCCTGGAAGTTAAACAGTATCAGAGTCTGCAAAGCCAGGCTGCAGACCCTCTGCAGTTATTGGTTTAGAAAGTATCTCTTTGGGTTTGGAGTCCACCCTTTTTCCTGGGCTTGAGATCTCCATTTTGGAATCTCCCCTGCCTCCTTCAGTAGAGAAAAGAGCCTCAGATGTGCTGTTGGTTAGGCAGGGAGCTCTGAAAAACCCATTGTGAGTACTATTGAGTTATAGATAGTAGGCCTGGGCGGTTTCGTTCGTTAATTTTGTAATTCGTTAAATATTCGTTAATTTTAGCAATTACAAAACGATTACAAAACTTATTTTTAAACCCGGAAGTGTTTTTAAATATCGAAACGGCATGCGCCAAATATTTTTGTATTTCCGTCCATTTCGGAAATACGTAAGATGGCTACTGGCTAGATGCTTACTGGGAGCTCCGGGAGCCAATCAGAAGAACCCACAGAGCTGATTGCCCTGTGGGTTCTCCTGATTGGGTGAAGCAACTAGCAAGTAAGCCGTTGCGGAACACTTTATTTTGCCAGGGGCGCCGAGAGCAAGGGACGCGGGAAGCTATCAGAGGCCAGAGGGACCCTGCTGCTGGTGGTAAGCCTGCTGCTCCTCCTCCTCCCATCCTCCTCCTTCTCCGCCTCCAGCAGCAGCAGCAGCAGCAGGGTCCCTCTTCCTGCTGTTCTTGCCCTGGCTGCTCTTGCCCCGCCCCTGTGGATGGCCCCTTCCACTGCCGGTGCCCCCCGTCACTCCAGGCTTGACAGGGAGCCAGGGGCGGGGACAGCTCTGTTGGCCACCACCCCACCAGTCTCCCTGATCATGGGGCCTTCCGTTCCTCCCCCCCCCCCAATCCTCCGACCCTTTCTCTTCCTCCTCCTCCTCCTCAGGCCGTGCCGCTCGGAGATGCCGAGGGCGAGGGGGGAGGAAGAGGAGAAGGAGCGGCAGGCCCGGTTATCAGGGAGACTGGTGGGGTGGTGGCCAGCTGAGCTGTCCCTGCCCCCGGCTCCATCTCAAGTTTGGAGTGACTGGGCAGCGGCGGCAGGAAGGGGCATCCATGGGGGTGGGGCAAGAGCAGCCGGGGGTGACCTCTCCCGCCGACCTCCTCACTCCACTCCCAGCCACCCACTCCCCGTGAGTATATGGCAGTGGAGAGGGAGGTTTTGGCCAATCTGCACAACTACATGATCCAGAATACCAATGGCAGGGGGATGTACAAAAACAAAAAAAAAACCCCAGAGTTGATTGGATTATCACAGGGCCCTTCCAGGCAGAACTTATATCCCAGGATCTGATCCCAGGTGTTCAGTTTATCCCAGATTAAAAATTAATAATTAAATTTAAAAAAATATTGAAAAAATATTGAAAAAAAAGGGCGCCATCTTTACAAAACGTTTTGTAAATATTAACAAAATTTCGTAAATACCAAACCTTTTTAAGGGAAAATTTTGTAATTATTTTAAATATCGAAACAAAAAACCCCCCAAATACAAATCGATTTTAGAAACAATTTTTTCCGTTGTTACCCAGGCCTAATAGATAGATATTGAGTTATTAAGAAAGACAATTCAGATAGAGAAGCTTATTGAGTTATAGAGAGAGATATATTAAGATATTGAGATAGTAATTGAGTAATTGAGTTATTGGGAAATAGAGAGAAATAGCTATTGAGTACTATTGAGCATTACTTCATCTTCAAAACTGACCTTGTGCTTAGACGGGAAAGACCTGTTCTTTCTAACCATAGCAGCTCAGGGTTAGGGTGAAATATCTCAGGATTTTTTCTACCATTTGGAGAAAGGTTACCTCAGTAATTGAAGAAAAGGGGAAAGAAAGAACATCTTTATGTTTTCACAAATTGACTGTTCGTGTTGTAACTTTATCAAGCTGTGCCAAGTCTGCCAAGGACTTTGGAAATAAACATTTTTTTGATGTTCATATCTTGACTGGCATCAGTTGCTGAAAGCATTGAATTATTGCTTCAAAGAAAGACCCTCAGCGGTTCACCCAGATAAAGAGAGAAGCACATCTTAGTTTTAATGTTATAGGGTCTGGGTGTGACGGCACAAATAGAGTGGGGAAAGTTTGGACCAGGTTTCTTGTAAGGACCACACCTCCCATCCTCATTTTGTTTCACAAATAATTTTGAAATGATGTTTTGCTCCCAAATGTCCTGGAATATCCCATAGGAGTTCTGGGGAACAATCCTCCTTTTTTATTTTAGGTCTCTTTTTGCAGCAGTCAATTTATTTCTGACCTTATCAAATGGACGATCCTTCCCCGCTGCTGTTTCACCAACCAAGCAATGTTGCTTCCCCCATCACACAGGGGAAGTGGTGCCGAACAGGTACCACTTCCCGTGTTAGGAGGAAAGTGTCCTATGTGTTGTGGCTCAGCTTGATTCTGAGCCTGAAACTGAACCCTCTTGTGAACCTGATATGTTCCCTGATTAAGAGGATGATGGGATTCAGATTTCTGGGCCTGTTGCTATGCCTTTTTCTGTGCCTCTTTCAGAGAGTGCACCAGAGGAGTCAACAAGTCAGTTCTCATGGGAAAAGAATGCCAATGAATTAGATAACGACCAGGTGCAGAGGCCTTCACTTGCTCAGCCTTCTCACACTGATACTGATAGAGAAGAGAGCCTTGATAGTGATTTAATGAGCAGGCAGGGACGTTTAGATTGGCAGGTTCGCGGTTAGCCAGCAAGAAAGAAGCCAGCTCGGTGAAAGGTTACCGTAATGCTTTCATGTTGGCAAAAGCATAATGTTTTCATGTTGGCAAAAGGTATTTCGGCTTCTGGTTAAAAAAGGGAAGGTGTCAGTTCAACGTGGCTTTTAGCATGAAAGCTTCTATGGAATAACCTTGGCTCTAAAACAGCACGCTTTGGGCTTCCTGAATCATGATTCTTGGGGCTTGTGTTTCACTGCTTTTACCATGGACTCTTGTTTGACCATTGCTTAAAGGATTATGTTTTATGTTCTTACCTGAGGACCTTTGAAACTGTGTTTTGCATTTAACCTTTGTCTTTGGAACTTTGCATAGCTTACTCTATGTTTTGACTTGTATTTTTTCCTCAATAAACTACAAAATCTACAGCTCTTGTGTGGTGGTATTTGGGAGCAAGGTGAAGCCTACTCTGAGTTGCAACACTATGATACTTCCACTCTGGTTGGGGATGAGGCTTCAACAGAATGTTCAGTGATGTTGGGTGATGGACTGTCGATTATTTGGCTTCAGAGCGACTGCTAAGAGGCACAAAAACAAATGAAGCATACAGCCTTCATTCGTTCAGCTCCAAAACCTCAGAGTGGCACTTAAAGATTTATTTATTCTTACTTCTACAAGCTACAGAAAAACTATGTACAAATACACATCTTTCTTCTGTGCCGTTCATCGCTGAAAGAGACTTGGCACATGTGCTTATCTGATTCCACATCACTGGAATGTGTGATGAAACAGAAACTGTCCAAAATTACGCTCTATGCATTAAATCATTGCTCTGTGTACTTAACCCTTGCACAGCATTTACATTTCTACAATGAACACAGTTTAAACTATAAGCAATATTTCAACACAGTTAAACAACAGTACTGACATGGGCACCATGTCCATCCATTGCTGAACTGTCCCTTTAATATCCAAGGATGCAAGTATGATGAGGTCCTTTGAACTGTTGAGACTGGCCTTCCATAGGCTTTAGTACATGTCCCAACATGAAAATGTCCCTTCATTAAAAAGAACAACAAATTGCGACCAAGACTTTGAGGGCATTTTCAGTATTTCACCATCTAAATTGGGACAGGGACTGTTTTTCCTTCCTGTTCTCACATGACAGGTCATACCAGCATGTTTCAGTATAGACCAATGATTCTCAACCTGGGGTCCCCAGATGTTTTTGGCCTTCAACTACCAGAAATCCTAACAGCTGGTGAACTGGCTGGGATTTCTGGGAGTTGTAGGCCAACAACATCTGGGGACCCCAGGTTGAGAACCACTGGTATGATGTTAGTTCCAAAACAGATGTTTCTTTTGGAGGTGTTTTAAAGGTTATTGGGAGTTCTAGTAACAAGACTGCTGCATTTCTAGTTCGTTTAAGATAACCATCGCCAGTTTTTGGAGAAAACTCTCCACCACAAATTAGCCCAAAACTTTGTTTAAAATATGGTCTGGTGGCTTTGGTGAACTTCAGGAGGGTCCCAAAGATCATTTCTAGGGATCCTGCATTTTTAGTGGCCATGAAGTTACAATACTTAAATACTCAGAATATGGGGCTGTTCCTAAAAGGCATTTATTTATTTACCATATTTATATACCGCCTTTCTCAGCCTGAAGGTGAGTCAGGGCGGTTCACAATCAGCAACAATTTGATGCCTCCACAACTATAAAATGCTAGTTAAAAACAGATTATACATACAATTAAAACATTAACATATAATATAAAAAAACAACACCATAAAAACATAATCTGCAACATCTCCTTACTAAAATTGTGATCCAAGTGCATCGTCAAATCGTTCCAAATTTCATCTTATCTAATTAAGTTGCATTAGCAAAAGCTTACTCAAAGAGCTATGTTTTAACCTTCTTACGGAATGTCAGGAGGGAGGGGGGCTATCTTATATCAGTGGGAAGGGCATTCCACAGCCTAGGGGCCACCACTGAGAAGGCCCCATCTCTCATTCCCACCAAATGCATCTGTGAAGGGGGCAGGACCAAGAGCAGGGCCTCCCCAGATGATGTTAAAATCCTAGTGTTGGGACTCAGCCTGTGTTTCAACCTGAATCCGATATAGTGTTTCCCCCTTCTAATGTTTCTGAGCCTGTCTTAGATGTCAATGAGGATGAGGTGCAAAATGGAGACACTTTAGACAAGAAGGTTACTGCAGACTCTGATCGAGAAGGGTCGGGGGAAAGGCTAAATTCTCATGAGAAAATTCCAGGCTCGAGTTTGCAGGAAAGTTCACTCCTTTCTCCAGGCTCGAGTCTGCAAGATAGTTTCACACCTGCTGTTAATGAAGAGATAGCTAAGACCAGTCGCCGTCTGGAAATTAGCCAAAACCATAGAGAGGCCCAATGTTTATGCAGGTCAGAAAGAATTCAGCAATTACGGTCAAAGACTGGGGGGAGTAGAAATCAGTTTCTGGGACTTAAATTGACCTCTTAAGGAATTTCCTTCAGACCAGGCATCATTTGGTTTCAAGTCAAGTCTTCTGGATATTCCTGTGGCCTCGTCTCCTAGGTTTCCTGGTTTTTCAAGTGGATTAGCAGTGGCTATGTTCATGGTTTTTATAGAAGACATTTGATATTTCTTTGCATCTGGATTAAAACAGCAAGCTTTTGGAACTTTAATATTATTCCTATGTTTGGACACTGTTTATGTTACTGCTTATTTGGTTTTTGGCCTTTTATCAACTTTATATTTATCTCTTTTATTGGCTCCAATTATTCTTCAAATAAAAATGACTCTTTTTTCATCCATGGAGTGGTGTAATGAATTATTAGAGGGTCCTGTTCCTACTCTGGGGTGCAACACCTAGATGTTTCATAAGGAGAGATATGTTCGGACAGGTAAGCTGGAGCGGAACCATTTAGGGCTTTATAGGCTAAAGCCAGCACTGTGAATTGTTGCAAGACAGATCCCTTAAAGCGCCAGACCAGTATTTAGTAGCAATAAAGTTTATTAGTTCACAACCAAGAGAGTTCAAAAACAAACCAAAAAGACACAAAACACTTATTCTTCAGTGTGAAACACAGTATTACCCACAGTTAACCCAAAAAACAGGACCTGGAAAATAACCTGGATTAAACAGGAATATAATCCTGTTTAAATTTAAAGCTATGCAATCAGCAGGAAAAAAAACCACTCCAATCCACAGCAGAATGTCAGTGAGCACGAAGGGTCAAACAGAAAGGCTGGAGTCATCTACCAAAGTCAGTCCAAACATGGCGTAGTCGTCGTCGTGAATCCAATCCGGGTTGAAGAGGGAGAAGGCAACAAACACGATAATCCAGTCCAGGTCTTATACAGAGCCAAAACGAAGAACGGCAGCACAGCAGCTAATGCATAAGATCAGCACAAAGGCAGTCCAGAGAAAACCCCACAGTTCCAACCCCCGCAGCCATGGATAATTTGGATTAAATTTATGTCCACAGAAGTCTTCCCAAACACGTCTTCTCAAACAGCTCTCACATGAATACACATCAACACTTTGCTGACTGCAAGAAACCCCATCTCCCAACCCCACTTTTATTCACAAATCATCCTCTGAACTGGAACCAGCCGACACCCTGTTACCAGCTGAAACTCCTTGCCCCAATTCCTCCTCAGAACTGGAATAAGACAATGCCTCACCAGACCTCCTTTCAGCTGAAGTCCTTTGCTGAACCCTCCAGCCTCTCCATCTTCTATCCAGACCCATAACTCCCCAGGACTCAGCCGGATCCCCACTGTGCCAACCAGAGAACCCCACAAATGTGTCACTACTTGTGGGCTCTTCACAAATGTTCTGAACCTCCCGCACTTTAGTCCAGTCCATTTCTCCATCCTCCAAACTTGCCATACCATCCTCCTCAGTCTCTGACCCGTTATTCCCTGCGAAGCCCTCAAATGATTAATCATCACTGGATTCCATAAGTATTTACCTGATCCGTTTTCTCTATTGCTCCTCATCGGAGTGAAGTCAATACGGACTTTTGGAAGGTCTCCCCAGTAAGAGAGACCTCTAGGACCACACCAAAGAGGGTCCCTAAACCTTGGTGAGCCGTCATAGAAGCCTGATTCCAGCAATTTTATTAATATTAATAATTGAAATGAGACTCTTGCCAAGGTGAAGAAGAGGCATCGAGGTTTAATGAGTTATTCAGCTGAAGCTGATGCAATTGCAGTGATCATTCACATGCAAGCATATTAGTACATTGATCAGAGGCATATTTATAGCAAAATACAGGTTTGAAAGTTTCAAAACTCCCTCCCTCTTTGGCTCCTTAGCAAATCAGGGAGAGGGAGGCAGGACGGAAGAGGGACATTGTGTCCAGAGAGGATGATGACATTCCACTGTCCTGTGCCCGAGGGATCAGCCAGCCAAGGAAACCAGTTTTTTTGTTCTTGTGATGGATCAGTGATTAGGGATAATAAGTCTTCCCCTTCCAGGATCAGATAAGGTGTGTTGGTTTTGATGGGTTTTTGGATGAAACAAACAGAGCCGGGCAAGAAGACCCCTGGGGCCAATCTCGCCCCTTTGTGATTAAATTAAAATGTGACCAGAGAAATTCCCTGTTTATCAGACCAACTCAGAAAATAAACAAAGAATTTCCAGTTGCTATTGTCCATGCAGGTGTCTGTGATAAGGTTGGTTTTGAGGGAACAACAGCCCCCTCGGGCACTGAGTGGTTTTTCCTGGTCGCCTTTTTGGGGCAAAGGGCAAGGGTAAAGGGGGCAAAAGATATTTCATAGCAAAATACATACATTCAAATCATAAGCATTCCATAGCAACAAAACCCCATCTTTGTCCCACATCCCAAGTATATTTAATAAAAGGATTAATTTTCATGAAGAATCCTGAAGTCCAATGTTTTAAAAGGTCTTTGAGGAAGGTTCATGAGGGAGATAGTATGTACTGAAGTCCAAGACATGCAGGCAGAGAGTCTATGATCATTGGGAAGGCTGGCAGATGAAACCCCAGCTGTGCTGCAACTAATTCACACTTTGGTCCTTGGGAAACTACAACTCTCACGAAGGGCAGAAGTCCCAAGATCCAGCCATTTCCCAAAAGCCTCGTGGGGTCCTTGTTGTTGTCAGTGCCTTGGCAATGTGACCAAGACTTAATCCCTTACTGTGCAGTCTGGTGCCCTTGCCCTTTGCAGGACTACAAGTCACCATTCCCCATTCTGGGGGGGGGGGGTGTTCGGCTTCAGGAGTGTTGCTCACAAGTAGTCTTTCTTCCCCTCCTAATACTCCCAGTAGTATCACTACTCAAAGACTCAATCACAACATGAATTGTATACAGAATCCTGTTAATAAATAATAAGGCAACTAGAATAATTGTCAAAAAGAGTCAGGCAGAGAAATAAGCAGATATGGGAACTTGGGGACTCCCTGGGCTGTTGCTGGACTCCAAGTGTGATCAGAGCCCCAACTAACATAGACAGTGGTCATAAGTGATGGCCTTGGTAGTTTTCAATACTTGGATACTACAAGTTCTCAAACCCTGCCTTTGCTCACACACATTTGTACTTAAGCCCAGCCTAAACTGTTTTCCTTTGTCTGACATTCAGTGTCATCTGCTATTAAGTTCTGTGTTCCTCTCTGCTCAATGAATGCTAAGCATCATATGGGTTTATTCTGTAAAGAGAAATTGTAGTGCTAAGCCTTAGTCAGAAAATTATGACTTAATTCTAAGCACAACTGCTGATTCTTTCTTACTTTATATTATCGGTTGGTCAGTTATGCCAGACAAAGATATGTAGTCTGCGAAGCAAACAAAGCAAATCCCAAATCTAATAAAACCTCATGTTTCAGGAGAGAGTTAGAAATGAATTCCTTCTGTTCGAAGCCTTGTATGAATGATATTGTGAGGGAGATTTATATTGAGCTATGGTTGGATTTGGCTTCTCTGCACCTGCTTACCAGGCCAGCCTTCGGTTCAAACCTAGCAAATCCTGTGATTTTCCCCAGCCCCATAAAGACAATCTCTGTCCTGTATTTCTCGGTCCTATTATGAACTTCTGGGATGTCAAAATACTGCTTACTGCTCTGCTCGAGGACGAAATGCAAAGTGAAATGCCATCAAACACTGCTAGGCATAGCAAACACTGATGAAAGGTGTTATGTGTTCACAACACTGCCTGACTTCTACGGCTTTTTGAAAACCCAGAGCTATAGCCTTGCTTTCACAATGTCACCACTGACAAGGACAAAACAAGGTCTGTGAAAGAATATTCCACCAATAATCCAAGAATTTACAATAAGGCAACACACACGCGCACATACACATACGTTATACAGTAAAGGTAAAGGTTTTCCCCTGGCATTAAGTCCAGTCATGTCCGACTCTGGGGGTTGGTGCTCATCTCCATTTCTAAGCCAAAGAGCCGGTGTTGTCCATAGACACCTCCAAGTTCATGTGGCCAGCATGACTGCATGGAGCCAGTTCATGTGACCAGCATGACTCCATGGAGCCTTTCCGCCTTCATTTATTTCTCGTGTCAGGGCAGCCAGTCAATTATATTACATTTTTAACAGAACAAAGCAAGCAAACATAGAAAATACAAGATGTGTGAGTTTGGTAGTTGAGTAAATGTCCTTTGACCAGTAGCGGACCACTTGGAATGCTTCTGGTGTTGCTGCAAGAAGGTCCTCCATTGTGCATGTGGCAGGGCTCAGTTTGCATTGCAGCAGGTGGTCAGTGGTTTGCTCCTCTCTGCACTCGCATGTCGAGGATTCAACTTTGTAGCCCCATTTCTGAAGGTTGGCTCTGCATCTCGTGATGCCAAAGCGCAGTCTGTTCAGCGCCTTCCAAGTCGCACAATCTTCTGTGTGCCCAGGGGGGAGTCTCGCATCTGGTATCACCCACAGATTGAGGTTCTGGGTTTGAGCCTGCCACTTTTGGACTCTCGCTTGCTGAGGTGTTCCAGCAATGTCTCTGTAGATCTAAGAAAACTATATCTGGATTTAAGTCGTTGACGTGCTGGCTGATACCCAAACAGGGGATGAGCTGGAGATGTCTCTGCCTTGGTCCTTTCACTATTGGCTGCCACTTCCCGGTAGATGTCACGTCATGCGATACCGGCTAGACAGTGTAATTTCTCCAGTGGTGTAGGGCGCAGACACACTGTGATAATGCAGCATGTCTCATTAAGAGCCACATCCACTGTTTTAGTGTGGTGGGATGTGTTCCACACTGGGCATGCATACTCAGCAGCGGAGTAGCACAGCGCAAGGTCAGATGTCTTCACTGTGTCTGGTTGTGATCCCCAGGTTGTGCCAGTCAGCTTTCGTATGATATTGTTTCTAGCACGCACTTTTTGCTTGATGTTCAGGCAATCCTTCTTGTAGGTAAGAGCACAGTCCAGAGTGACTCCCAGGTATTTGGGTGCGCTGCAATGCTCCAATGGGATTCCTTCCCAGGTGATCTTCAGAGCTCGGGATGCTTCTCTGTTCTTGAGATGAAAGGCACATGTCTGTGTTTTGGATGGGTTGGGGATCAGCTGGTTTTCCCTGTAATAGGCAGTAAGAGCACCTAGAGCTTCGGAAAGCTTCTGTTCTACCATGTCAAAGCTCCCTGCTTGAGCAGTAATGGCACGATCATCAGCATAGATGAAACTCTCTGTCCCTTCTGGCAGTGGCTGGTCATTTGTGTAGATGTTGAACATGGATGGAGCAAGCACACTCCCCTGAGGTAGGCCGTTCTTCTGTTTCCGCCATCTGCTTCTCTGGCCCTGAACTCAACAAAAAAGCTCCTGTTTAGTAGCAGGTTTCCTATGAGGCGGGTGAGGTGGTAGTCTTTTGTGATATTATACATTTTTCTCAGGAGGAGGCGGTGGTTCACAGTATCATAGGCCAAAGTGGTACCTATTGATCTACTCACATTGACATGTTTTTGAACTGCTTGGTTGGCAGAAGCTGGGGCTGACAATGGAAGCTCACACTGCTCCCCGGATTCAGACCTGGGGAAACCTTTACCTTTACCTAGGTGTATACTTTATATTGGGCTTATATTGTCTGTTTTTATAAGGCCAAATGGCTGATCAATAAAAACAATTTATGATAGTAAAAAAAATGTGCAACTCAATTTTGGCCATGTGTTTTAGCCAGAAAAGATGTTCATAGATTCAAGTAAATGTGGTTATAATTAGACCTAGAAAGATTGAGATTACTATTAGTTTAATTGGCTTCCTTTTAAAAGATCTGCCATGTTCTTGAAAAAAGTATGTGTTTCATCTCATTAAAAAGAAAAATCAGGGAAAATTAGGCTAAGATGTTTGAAATGTGTCAAGAAGAGACTTTTCATCATGTGTGTTAGACATGAAGTATTGGAAGCAGATTCAGATGCAGGATATCTTAAAGATTAGAATACAATTGGAAGCAGAGCTGTTTTCGACTGAGCAGATCAAGGGCTTGAACTATCAAGTATTACATTATATGGTCTGGGTGGAAATGTTGTTTAAGCTCAGACATGAAAAAAATAGAGAAAAAAAGGAAGCCTCAATAGTGAAGATTTTTTGAAATAACAGAAATGGACTATCCTCTTTGATTAGACCAATGTTTCACAACCCAGGGGTCAAGATCCTGGGGGGGGGGGGGGGAGGGAGGCACGAGGGGGGGGGGGTTGTCAGAGGGATCACCAAACACCATCAGAAAACACAGTATTTTCTGTTGGTCATCTGGGTTCTGTGTGGGAAGTTTGGCCTAATTCTATCGTTGGTGGGATTCAGAATGCTCTTTGATTGTAGGTGAACTATAAATCCCAGCAACTGCTACTCCTAAATGTCAAAGTCTATTTCCCTCAAACCTCACCAGTGTTCACATTTGGGCATACTGGGGTTTTGTCCAAGTTTGGTCCAGATCCATCATTGCTTGAATCCAAAGTGCTCTCTGGATATAGGTGAACTCCGAAACTCAAGGTCAATGCCCACCAAACCCAGAATTTTCTGTTGGTCATGGGAGTTCTGCATGCCATGTTTGGTTCAGTTCCATCATTGGTGGAGTTCAGAATGCTCTTTGGTTGTAGGTGAACTATACATCCCAGTAACTACAACTCGCATATGTCAAGGTCTATTCTCCCCCAAGAGCGCCTCAAGAGCGCCCCTGGGCAAAATCAACTGCGTAAGTAATGGGTTGAGCCGCCCCTGTAACTAGCATTTTCTGTCCTGGCAACTACAATTCCCAAATATCCAGGTCTATTTTCCCCAAACTCCACCAGTGTTCACATTTGGGCATAATGAGTATTCGTGCCAAGTTGGGTCCAGATGCATCATTGAGTCCACAGTGCTCTCTGGATGTAGGAGAACCACAACTCCAAAACTCAAGGTCAATGCCCACCAAACCCTTCCAGTATTTTCTGTTGGTCATGGGTCTTCTGTGTGCCAAGTTTGGTTCAATTCCATCGTTGGTGGAGTTCAGAATGCTCTTTGATTGTAGGTGAATTAAAACTCCCAGCAATTCCAACTCCCAAATGTCAAGGTCTTTTTTTCCCCAAACTCCACCAGTGTTCACATTTGGATATATTGAGTATTCGTGCCAAGTGTGCTCCAGATCCATCATTGTTTAGTCCACAGTGCTCTCTGGATGTAGGAGAACTACAACTCCAAAACTCAAGGTCAATTCCTACCAACTCCTTCCAATATTTTCTGTTGGTCATGGGAGTTTTGTGTGCCAAGTTTGGTTCAATTCCATTGCTGGTGGAGTTCAGAATGCTCTTTGATTGTAGGTGAACTATAAATCCCAGCAACTACAACTCCCAAATGACAAAATCAACCCCCACCTCCTAACCCAGGGGTCCTCAAACTTTTTTAAACCGGGGGCCAGTTCACTGTTCCTCAGACCGTTGGAGGGCCGGACTATAGTTTGTTTTGTTTTTTTAAAAAATCAATACAAAAATTCCTATGCCCATTGCAGATATCTTATTTTGCTGTGTGGAAGGGTTCTTTCTAGCCCTCTTTAGGCAGTAATTCCAGGAGCAGAGAATGGAAATCTTCCTATTTCTAGTCTGAACAAAATCTGGCTACCAGTATTAAAAAAAACTCTAAAATTATAACTGTAAATAAAGAACAACACTCAAACACAGGGGAACTCCAGACAAGAAACATTTAGGGCCAGCTAATCACCTCTCAACAAAGGATTCTCCCTAAAAACTGTCAGGCTATGAAATGGTAATCAAGGTGGCCAGTTGAAACATTCATACCTACCTCCAACAGACAAGAGTTCTTTCTCCCACCCTGGATTTCCCACAATTTTCCTAGTTAAAGGTTTTCCTCTGACATGAAGTCCAGTCGTGTCTGACTCTGGGGTGTCTTGCTCATCTGCATTTCTAAGTCGAAGAGCCAGCCTTGTCCATAGACACCTCCAAGGTCATGTGGCCGGCATGACTGCATGAAGCGCCGGGGCAGCCTCCCTTGGCTGGCTCACGTTGCCCATTGGGCTCGATGGGCAGTGTGAGCTTGCCAAGGGAGGAGCAGCCCCACGCGGCCTACTCACTCGTAAAGCACCTCGCGAGGTGCTTTACGCATGAGTAGGCCACACGGAACAGCTGCCCCTTGGCTGGCTCATGCTGCCCATTGGGCCTGACGGATAGTGTGAGCCAGCCCAGGGAGGGGCACTGTGTGAGGGGGGCGCTCCTCCTCCGCGGGTCAGATAAGTGCCCTTGGCGGGCTGGAAGTGACCCGTGGGCCATAGTTTGGGGACCCCTGTCCTAACCCGGCTAGTATTCAAATTTGGGCGTATCAGGTATTTGTGCCAAATTTGGTCCAGTGAATGAAAATACATCCTGCATATCAAATATTTACATTACATATCAAATATTTACATTTACAACAATAGCAAAATTACAGTTATGAAGTAGCAATGAAAATAATGTTATGGTTGGGGGTCACCACCACATGAGGAACTGTATTTAAGGGGTCGCGGCATTAAGACAGTTGAGAAACACTGGATTAGAGAGAGTTTTATGAGAAATTGGGAATCATTTTGAATATACAGGGGTTTTGTTTATATTAGTCAAGAGTTTATGTGTTAATGAAATAGTAAGAAGGAAGTGAATGATACTTTTATATTTTAACTCTTTGACTTAGAGGGTAGAAAGTCTATTATTAAAGTGTTTTGTGTGTCTATGTGGGGTGGGGGTAGATTGCTTTATTGTTGTCAGTGTTGTATTTTGGGTTGGGAAGGGGTATTCTGCTTGTTTTATGTATGTTATAGTACAATAAAGATATGTTATAAAAAAACACAAAGCAATAGCTGTCTTCCAGCTTTCTATTTCTGTCATCTCTAGACAGTTCCTTGCAGGCTCTTCTAATGAGCATGAAAAGTAGATTTGACAGAATCAGGCTGATATTTTAAGAACAATGTTAAAACATTTGAAAAATGTGTTCTAAGAAAAGGAAACATGGTAGATAACAGGCACATATGGCGTATCTTCCAACCATTCTAATTAATCCTCAACAATCCTACTGTTCCAGCCATTTTTAGAATGCTCCAGTTTCTCTCTCCTATATACTTTCACGTTCCCCCTTTGTCCTCATCATACTTCAAGCACTGCAAATAATAATAATAATAATAATAATAATAATAATAATAATAATAATTTATTTGTCGTGTCAGGGCAACCAATCAAATTATATTACATTTCTAACAGAAGAAAACAAACAGACAAATACAAAATTTGTGAGTTTGGTAGTTGATTAAATGTCCTTTGACCAGTATCTGGCCACTTGGAGTGCTTCTGGTGTTGCCGCAAGAAGGTCCTCCATTGTGCATGTGGCAGGGCTCAGGTTGCATTGCAGCAGGTGGTCAGTGGTTTGCTCCTCTCCACACTCACATGTCGAGGATTCCACTTTGTATCCCCATTTCTTAAGGTTGGCTCTGCATCTTGTGGTGCCAGAGCGCAGTCTGTTCAGCGCCTTCCAAGTCGCCCAGTCCTCTGTGTGTCCAGGGGGGAATCTCTCATTTGGTATCTGCCATTGGTTGAGGTGCTGGGTTTGAGCCTGCCACTTTTGGACTCTCGCTTGCTGAGGTGTTCCAGCGAGTGTCTCTGTAGATCTTAGAAAACTATATCTGGATTTAAGTCATTGACGTGTTGGCTGATACCCAAACAGGGGATGAACTGTAGATGTCTCTGCCTTGGTCCTTTCACTATTGGCTGCCACTTCCCGGCGGATGTCAGGTGGTGTGATACCTGCTAGACAGTGTAATTTCTCCAGTGGTGTAGGGCGCAGACACACCGTGATAATGCAGCATGTCTCATTAAGAGCCACATCCACTGTTTTAGTGTGGTGGGATGTGTTCCACACTGGGCATGCATACTCAGCAGTGGAGTAGCATAGCGCAAGGGCAGATGTCTTCACTGTGTCTGGTTGTGATCCCCAGGTTGTGCCAGTCAGCTTTCGTATGATATTGTTTCTAGCACTCACTTTTTGCTTGATGTTCAGGCAGTGCTTCTTGTAGGTCAGAGCACGGTCCAGAGTGACTCCCAGGTCTTTGGGTGCGCTGCAATGCTCCAATGGGATTCCTTCCCAGGTAATCCTCAGAGCTCGGGATGCTTGTCTGTTCTTGAGATGAAAGGCACATGTCTGTGTTTTGGATGGGTTGGGGATCAGCTGGTTTTCCCTGTAATAGGCAGTAAGAGCACCTAGAGCTTCGGAGAGCTTCTGTTCTACCATCTCAAAGCTCCCTGCTTGAGCGGTGATGGCACGATCATCAGCATAGATGAAACTCTCTGTCCCTTCTGGCAGTGGCTGGTCATAATAATAATAATAATAAACCTTTATTTATACCCCGCTACCATCTCCCGTAGGACTCGGTGCGGCTTACAAGAGGCCGAGCCCAAACACATCATAAAACATAACAAGAAGAAAACGACAATAAATAACTCATAAAAGCAAAAAACAATACCATAATAACACGATGCATTTTAAAAACCGGTGGCAGGGCCAGATGTAAGAATTAAAAATTTAAAATGCTGGGCATGTCCAAGGGAAATAGCAGGGATATTTTGGGATAGGTGGGTGTGCAGACAATTCTAAGTCTTTCATAAAGTGCATTTAGGACGTATTGCTTAGGGTTCCTTATTCTGGGAAGGCACACTGGAACATCCACGTTTTCAAGCTCCTTCTAAAGACTGCCAACGTTGGGGCCTGCCTGATGTCCTTGGGGAGGGAGTTCCAGAGTCGTGGGGTCACCACCGAGAAGGCCCTGTCCCTCGTTCCCACCAATCGTGTTTGCGAAGCAGGTGGGATAGTGAGCAAGGCCTCTCCAGATGAACGAAGAGATCGTGTGGGCTCGTATACAGAAATGCGGTCATGCGGGTAGATGGGTCCCAAGCCGTTTAGGGCTTTGTAGGTAAGCACCTGCACCTTGAATTGGGCCCGGAAAATGAATATTTACATAAACCTGTAATTTAAGATAAGACTGTCCAACTCTGATTAAACCATTATTCTAACCTTCTTCAATGTAAATGTGCTTACCTATTGTAGCGAGGGAGAGAGACTATTTCTTTATTTAAGAAAAACCTCTTTGCTCTTACAATGATTCAGTTTCTTCTTTTATCTTGGCTGGGACTTTCTGTGTGCTGTTTAACCTTTGTACAGACAATGAGACACACTTCTGTATAACAAAGTAACACAGTTTATTTATAAATTCTGGCTCCAACACTTGAGGTTACATTTGTGTTTTGTTGCAATCTTGAGGCTTACAGTCAGTATAATATACTTGGTTTACTTTTCTGAAATAGACTTTCAATGTTTCACATTCACAAACATGTTACTTGCTTTACACACTCTTGACTGAAATTATTTTCTGACTAAAGCACCACTGGCTTTCTTTATGTTCCTAAAACTTACGTTCTATTTAACTAACTATTTCTCTATGTCAGTAGTCTTTAACACATCTTCATAACTGCTTATTAGGGCTGGGCGGTTTCGTTTCGTTAATTCGTAATTCGTTAATAATTCGTTAATTTTGTTGATTACGAAGCGATAACGAACCATTCTGGAGCAATTTTTTTAAAAAACGAATTTTTAAACACGTTTTGTAAATGCTTCGTATTTCGTTATTGTATTCGTTTTGTTATTGTTCTGAGGTTGTTTCATTATTATTTCCGCATGTCTGGGGCAAGTTTTTTGTTTAATTAGTGAAAAAAAAATATAATATCACACCAACAGTCAACAACAGAGGGAGAGGGAAGCTTCAGAAGTTTTTGGAGGTTTTTTAGCGTATTTCGCGGTCGCGTCCGCCATTAACGAATCGATTCGTTATTGTTTCGGAAATCGATTCGTTAATGTTTTGTAATTTTTTTCACATTTACGAAATTTCGTAAATATTGAACTTTTTAAAAGGAAATTTTTGTAATTATTTTAAATAACGAAACGCAAAAAACCCCAAAAAACGAATCGATTTTAGAAACAAATTTTTCCGTTGTTACCCAGGCCTACTGCTTATTTCTAACAGGAGTTCCTAACTCTTTTCTCTCACAGAAGTTCCTAACTGTCTCTCACAAACAGGAATCCCTAACTCTCTTCACAAACAGCAATTCCTAACTCACTCTTTTGACTCTCTAACTGCCTATTTTTAAACTTTTGCTCCACCCCTTTGGAATGTTTAGTTCTGCTCTTCCCAACTGTCATTTTGGCCTAGCAACCTTTTCAAATCCTGGGCCTACACTAATCTGCATATGACCAATCAGCTTCCATATGCAAATGAATCCTATCTCTGCTGTTGCTACCCTGCCTGTGCCTATTCTTCCCTATCTGCCATATGTAAACATAGAGCTATACACCAAAAATTTAACATAGAGTAGCAATTTCGCTACACCTATCCTTCCAATAATAATAAAGAGAGGAAAATAATAAATGTAATAATAATAATAATAGAATAAAATAATAATAATAATAATATTTATTTATTTATTTAGCAGTTTTGTATACCAGTCTTCTCACCTCCATTCGAGGTACTCAGGCTGGTTTCCAACATCAATATTACAGACAGTCATTAAAACATCATATTCTAAATCACACTAAAACATTAAAATAGCAAAATACAATCATATAATTACAGTGGTCAGACGTCATCAAAAATCATTATTCGTCATCATCCATCCACATCACAGGATCATGGCTCATTCGTCGAATGCCAATCCCCAAAACCAAGTTTTCACCTGTTTCCTGATCGTTAAGATAGAAGGGGCAGTTCTGATCTCCAGTGGAAGGGAGTTCCAGAGTTGAGGGGCCACTACCGAGAAGGCCCTGTCTCTCGTCCCAACCAGCTGTGCCTGTGAGGCTGGTGGGATCGAGAGCAGGGCTCCTCCAGACGATCATAGCAATCTTGATGGCTCATAGGGGAGGATACGTTCGGACAGGTAAATTGGTAATAATAATAATAATAATAATAATAATAATAATAATAATAGCAACAACAACAGAGTAAAATAAATACCCTTGACTCAAGTATAAGCCTAGGGGGACCTTTTCAGCCTAAAAAAAGGGCTGAAAAACTAGGCTTATACTCCATTATATACAGTATATGTTGACTGGGCTTTCTGTTGAATAGAAATGTTGTGCAAATGAATGCACATTCAATTCTTTAACAAAGTGTGCATGCACACCCATGTGCAGCACGTTGACATACAAAATTGTGCTTCTGCAACCTTGTACTGAATGTAGATGTTTTGCATTGGATCAAAATGTTGGGTTCCTTCTGTAGAAGAGCTTAGTTCTACATACAAAAGAAACCAATGGGATTCTACCTCTTGGATTCTCCAAGACATATTGAACTGGTTGAATACTGGCCTGGTTTTTTGCTCTGTATAACCAGATGGCTATTAAGGAAAGACTACAACATAGTTTTGAAAACTTATAAGCTCTTGAACTCTCTTTCCTTCACCTTCATTTTTTATCTTTTACATTTCTTCTCCAGTTTCAAGGACAATTTAGCATAGTATCTCTCCCTGCTAATTTATAATTACAAATCATTCTCAGATGGCAGGCAGCAGATGGTGGAAAGGACTTAGCTAATTTCCTGTCACCTTGTCAATATCAAGGCATTCTGGGTGGACACCACCATGTTGTTTCTGTCTTGTGTTTTCTGCATTTCAGGAAGCAAAGGAACAGCCCACTGCACAAGAACCCACAATGATGCAAGGTCTTCGTCAGCGCATTTGTTCAAATGAGGAGCACAATGTTTATTAGGTATTTTTTTCACATAACCCATCACATGCTAAACCCACAAACCCACAGAACCCATCACATGCCATAAATGCCATATATAGAGTGGCTAACAACCACTCCCAGCATGTTAAGCAACCATAAAATAAGCCTGGACACCAAAATCATAAGAAAAGTGGAGGCTGATTAAAGTTGAAAATCATTCTTAGATAATAATAATAATAATAATAATAATAATAATAATAATAATTTTCTTTTTGTACCCCGCCTCCATCTCCCCAAAGGGACTCGAGGTACCTTACATGGTTAAAATGTAGCACATTAAATTGAATAACAACAGCATAAGAAAAAATAAAACAACATTATAACCATATATATAAAAAACAGGCATCAAAACCAACAACCAATCATAAAATTGAATTTCTCGTCACAAGTAGGTGGATTGGTGCAACAACAATTTAGAGGATAGTAAAGGTAAAGGTTTTCCCCTGACATTAAGTCCAGCTGTGTCCGACTCTGGGGTGTGGTGCTCATTGTAAAGATCCCTTACCTTGCCAGCCTGGATGGCAGGGCCTAGGAGAAGCAGGCCAGTTAGTTGCAGCTTCAGAAGGCCTGGCAGAGGGCAGCAGGAGCCATTTTAGTTTAGGGAAAGCACCATTTCAGAGAGGGGGAGTGGCCTAGGCCTGAGTCAGCCTTAGAACGGCCAGGATTGGTTTATTAAAGGGGGGCGGAGTTTAGCATGGTTTGGAGGGAAAGAAGAGGGCTTTTTCAGTCAGTCTGTTGTTGTTAGGCCCGTCGCAAACTCCGTTCCTGCAGGAGAAAACCTTGCTAGCATGTCCCTGACGTCACGAGACTCCGCCTCTCGCCCCGCCCCTTTCTCCGCCCCTTTCTCTTTGCCAGCGTGGTTTTTCCTTTGCTAGGGCAGCATTGCCCGCATTTTCTCTCAGTTGGCAGAATTCAACTGAGAGAAAATGCGGGCAATGCTGCCCTAGCAAAGGAAAAACCACGCTGGCAAAGAGAAAGGGGCGGAGAAAGGGGCGGGGAGAGAGGCGCAGGCTCATGACGTCAGGGACGTGCGAGCAAGGTTTTCTCTCGCAGGAACCTAGTTTGCGACGGCTCTAAGAGATTAGTGTAGGAAGGTAGTTTAGGAGTTCGTGTTTTAAGATCAGTTAAGAGTAGGCAGCTTGCCTTAGGTTTGCCAGCAAGAGAAGCTGTAGCAAACTGGAATAGCTATTTAGGAGAAATAGCTGGTGTGTAGTTAGCTAGGCCACAGTTGAGGGTAGCTAAGCTACAGTTGTATCTTGGCAGAGATTCAGAACCTGTCAAGTGTACTGGTTTTTAAAGAGACAAAAATCTCTGTATCTGTAACAAAGAAAGAACCATTCACATGTAACCGTTACGCTTGCAAGACAAACCAAAATTTCTATGTAACAGCCAAGATTTAAGCAACACTTACTTTCGTGTATATTTTCATCAATAAACTTTCCTTGTTCATTTTACAACTTTAAAAGCCTGAGTCCAGTGTGCCTTTGTGGCTATAGTTTTCTCCATTCAACCTCAACTTGTTTTCCTTTAAAGAAGCACCTTAGAAGACACAGTTCTTGGTGGTCTTAAAAAGCCTTTTTAATATTTCTAACAGCTAGGGTGTTCCTGTACATTTACTTTGGTGGCAGTGGAAGTTTAATTAATTAGAGAGACATCCCCTCAAACATTATATTGGTGCCAAAGTGGTGTGAATTCTTTATATTGGAGGGACAGTTGGTGGGATCTGCTTTACCCCCTGTCCAGCGATTATTGTTTGCCCCTCCACGTGTCTTTATACTCATCTCCATTTCTAAGCCGAAAAGCCAGTATTGTCCATAGACACTTCCAATCATGTGGCTGGCATGACTGCATGGAGTGCCGTTATCTTCCCACAGGAGGTACCTATTGATCTACTCAGATTTGTGTGTTTTTGAACTGTGAGGTTGGCAGAAGCTGGGGCTGACAGCGGAAGCTCATGCAACTCCCCAGATTCAACCTGTGACCTTTCAGTCAACAAGCTCAGCAGTTCAGTGGTTTAACCCACTGCACCACTGGGGGTAATAATAATAATAATAATAATAATAATAATAATAATAATAGCTTTCTGTTGGTACCCTGCCTCCATCTCCCCGAAGGGACTCGGGGTGCCTTACATGGGGCCAAGCCCGATCAACACAGTTAAAATATAGCACATTAAAATGAATAACAACAGCATAAGACAAAATAAACAACAACATTATAACAATATATAAAACCAGGCATCAAAACCAACAACTAGTAATAAAATTCAATTTCTCGTCACGGATAGGTGGACTGGTGCAGCAACAATTTAGAGGATAGCGTTAGTAAATAAAGTGCATAGGTTATATGGCAGCAGTAAGGATAAGAGCAATGTAGTAGGCCTGGGCGGTTTCGTTCGTTAATTTTGTAATTCGTTAAATATTCGTTAATTTTAGCAATTACAAAACGATTACAAAACTTATTTTTAAACCCGGAAGTGTTTTTAAATATCGAAACGGCATGCGCCAAAAAATTTTGTATTTCCGTCCATTTCGGAAATATGTAAGATGGCTTGGCGCTAGATGCTTGCTGGGAGCTCTCCTCTCTGTCCTCTGCCAGTCAGAGCCTGAAAGAGGAGGAGGAGGAGGAGGAGGAGAGGGCGGGGAAGGCGCCGGCTGAGCAAGGCGGCCCGTCGCTTCGTTCTCCCGAGGAGGAGAGGGCGGGGAAGGCGCCGGCTGAGCAAGCGAGCGAGAGGGTGAGCGACCCTCAGCGGGAAGGCGGCCCGTCCCTCCTTCCTCACCTTTGCGGTGGGTGTGCTTTGTTCTCCCAATTCCTTAGCGGAGGGCTGGGCTAGATGGCCTTTGGGGAGCCCTTCTCCCAATTTCGCATTGCTTCGGAGGAGCCGAGCCCGCCAGAGTGAGTGCCTGCCTTCCCTCCTTAATAATAATCTCTCCTCGCTATTCTACTAAATTAATAATTAAATTAAAAATATTGAAAAAATATTGAAAAAATATTGAAAAAATATTGAAAAAATATTGAAAAAAAAGGGCGCCATCTTTACAAAATGTTTTGTAAATATTAACGAAATTTCGTAAATACCGAACTTTTTTAAGGGAAAATTTTGTAATTATTTTAAATATCGAAACAAAAAAAAACCCCAAATACAAATCGATTTTAGAAACAAATTTTTGCGTTGTTACCCAGGCCTACAATGTAGCATAGGTTATTATAGCTTTTGATATTTATTTATTTATTTCAAATGTTTATATCCCATCCTTCTCAACCCCTGAGTGGGGACTCAGGGCGGTTTACAACTGGCAATCATTAGATGCCAACAAGCAAACAGTCACAGTACAGACAATTAACATTAAGTTAACTAACAAATTTATATATATATATATATATATATATATATATATATATATATATAAATACATTAATATATTGACCATTAAAGTATTTAAACACAACCAAGCTGAAATCCAAATAATAATCCAGAATTCCAGTCCAAGGTCTATTCATTGACAGTTCTCATAAGTCATTGCAGTTGCTGCTCGGTCAGCTGCCTGAATGTTTGATCCCAAAGCCAAGATTTAAGCTTTTTTCTAAAGGAGAGGAAAGAGGGATTTGCCCTGATTTCACTGGGGAGTGCATTCCATAGATGGAGGGCCACCACTGAGAAGGCCCTGTGTCTTATCCCTGCCACTCGCACTTATGAAGGTGTTCTATAGATGGGAACACCACCGAGAAGGCCCTGTCTCTCATCCCCGCCAATCACACTTGCGAAGGTGTTCCATAGAGGGGGGGGCACCACTGAGAAGGCCCTGTCTTTCATCTTCACCAATCGTGCTCGCAAAGGTGTCGGGAGCAAGAGCAAGGCCTCTCCTGATGATTGTGAACTCAGAGGTAGATCATAGAGGGAGGTACATTTGGACAAGTAAACTGGGTACAAAACACAATAGTAAAGTGCAAGGGCAAGATTTTGGATCCTGGCTGTGGCCAGCTCTGTAGGGAATTGTCTAGTCAAAAGCGGTATATAAATGAAGTAAATAAGTAAATAAGTAAATAAATAAATAAATAGATAGATAGATCTTTGTGGAAAGTGGACAGGGAGGGTGCTAGCTTAATTTCCCTGGCAAGGGAGTTCCAGAGCTGGGAGGTCCAAGAAGGCCCATTCTCTCATCCCCAGCAACCCTGCCTGAGATGGAGATGGAACCGAGAGAAGAGCCTCCCCAGATGATCTTAGAGATCATGTGGGTTCATAGCAGAAGATGCAGTCACAAAGCTAGGCAGGTCCCAAACTGTTTAGAGCAGTGTTTCTCAACCTGGGGGTCGGGACCACTGGAGGGGTCACGAGGGGGTGTCAGAGGGGTCACCAAAGACCACCAGAAAACACAGTATTTTCTGTTAGTTAGAGAGGTTCAATGTGGGAAATTTGGCCCAATTTTATCATTGGTAGGGTTCAGAATGCTCTTTGATTGTAGGTGAATCCCAGCAACCACAACTCCCAAATGTCAAGGTATATTTTCCACAAGCTCCACCACTGTTCACATTTGGGCATATTGAGGATTCATGTCAAGTTTCGTCCAGATCCATCATTGTTTGAGTCCACAGTGCTCTCTGGAGGTAGGAGAACTACAACTCCCAAACTCAAGGTCAATGCCCACCACACCCTTTCAGTATTTTCTTTTGGTCATGGGAGTTCTGTGTCCCAAGTTTGGATCAATTTCATCATTAGTGGAGTTCAGATTGCTCTTTGATTGTAGGTGAACTATAAATCCCAGTAACCACAACTCCCAAATGTCAAGGTCTATTTTTCCCAAGCAATATTCACATTTGGGCATATTGAGTATTCGTGCCAAGTTGGTCCAGATCCATCATTGTTAGAGTCCACAGTGCTCTCTGGATGTAGGTGAACTACAACTCCCAAATGACAAAATGACTCCCCCCTTCCACGATCCCACCAGTATTCAAATTGGGCATATTGGGTATTTGTGTCAAATTTGGTCCAATGAATGAAAATACATCCTACATATCAGGTATTTACATGACGATTCATGATGGGAGCAAAATGACAGTTATGAAGTAGTAACGAAAATAATGTTATGGTTGGAGGTCACCACAACATGAAGAACTGTACTAAGGGGTCATGGCATTAGGAAGCTTGAGAACCACTGGTTTAGAGCTTTAGAGGTGATAACAGGGCCGTAGCCAGAAAAAAAATGGGGGGGGGGGAGGTTGGAACCCTAACCACCACCACCACCACCACCCCCCCCCCCCCCCCCCCCGCAACTACAGGCCTGAGTGATAACCTGCACCTTGAATTGGGACCGTGAATTGGGTTTAGATGCAATTTAGAAGAAGTTTTCAAGTTATTCTCTAGAAGAGTCAAAAAGTTTTCTTTTCTAATGCAAGATTTTTCTGGTCAGGCTGTTAAATTTCTCAAGTACCTACTGTTCGTTTTGAAGGAAAGTTTTGCGGAAACACATTTAATGGTTTTCCCTTTTTTTGTGATGTATTCATTCCCTATTATTTCTGCCACAGGTACCAAATTATCTTTTTTTAAAAGAAAAAGTAAACCCCAGGATGTATACCTTTATGTGTGTTTCCTTTATTTTATTTCCAAGCAATAACTAATCTTGTTTTCTAAGCACATAAAAGAGAAATGGAAGAAGGCAAAGGAGAAGAAGAAATAATAGAAGGAGATACTTGTTTAAGACTAGCAAAGATGACCCGGTTAATAATTGTGCTGCTGGAAATGGTGGGTGGAAATGCACTTCAATTACATGCACCTCCAGGGATAATTCCATTTTAAATTGTTAAGGGGGTTCTAATTTGACAGCACTTTCAAGTGTTTGGAAAGGGGGAAAGGGGTGTTGATAGAAGAGCGAGAAGAATGGATGATAGCTGGCAACACACACCATTCACTTGGGGACCATTCTGAACAGCTGCTGGAGGCTGTATTCAAACAAGCCTCCCTCTGTACCCTTCGTTCTGCACCTGTTTCATCTCATGCAGATATTTTCATATCTGACTGAGGATCCATCTCATTGTCTTATTGATCTGTTTCATGATTTGTCTTCTTTCATTTAATAGCTGCTCTAGGGAATAGAGATCCCTGAATATAAAATTTTCTGAAGTACTGATGACTGTTGACTGTGGACTGAGTTACATAAGAGTAGGAGTTAGTATTTATTTATTTAAAACATTTATATTCTGCCCTTCTCACCCTGCAGGGGAGAACAACATATATACGGCAAACATTCAATGCCAGGACATAAAACCATAAATGTATACAAACATTGAAATCACTATTATAGACATTGAAAACCATCTCAGGACATTAGTTGTTATAGTTTTTTTTTCAGGCTATATTTTATGTATTTATTTATTTGACTTGTATACCACTACTCCCAATTTGGCTTGGAGCAGTTTACAGCAGTAGATTAAAACAATACAACCAACTTTAAAATACAATAAAAACGAGAATAGACATAGTCCCGAGTTATTCGCCCATTGAAAGCTTATCAGAAAAGAAAGGTCTTACAGGCTTTCTGAGAAGCAAGTAGGTCTCGGATGGTTTGGGTTTCAACTGGCAAGGCATTCCATAAATAAGGGGCCACAATCAAAAAGGCTCTCTGCCTAGTAGAGGACAGATGATAAGTCCAGATGTTGGGGACTTCAAGCAAATTTTGGTCCTCGGACCGAAGTAATCTCTGGTAGGGGGATAGATGGGCCCTCAGGTACGCCGGCCCCAGACCATATAAGGCCTTGAAGATTAGTACCAGCACCTTGAAAGTAATCCGGTACTCAATTGGAAGCCAGTGCAGCTGTTGTAGAATTGGGGTGATACGACACCTCGCTGGCACCCCGGCGAGAAGACGAGCCGCCGCATTTTGCACCAGCTTCAGTTTCCGGATCACTGACAAAGGAAGGCCAATGTAGAGGGTGTTACAGTAGTCAAGCCTTGAGATGACCGTCGCCTGGATCACCGTAGCCAGGTCGTTCCTAGATAGGAAGGAAGCCAGTTGCCTAGCCTGACGCAGATGGAAAAACGCAGATCTGCTCACAGCAGAGACCTAGGCCTCCATTGTGAGCAGAGGGTCCAATAAGACACCAAGGCTTTTTACAGAAGGTGACGGACATAGTGTCTCGCCATCCAGGGTAGGTATGTTCTAGAGGCATTCTCTCCTGACGTTTTGCCTGCATTTATGGCAAGCATCCTCAGAGGTAGTGAGGTCTGTCGGAACTAGGAAAAGGGGTTTATATATCTGTGGAAGGACCAGGGTGGGACAAAGGACTCTTGTCTGCTAGAGCTAGGTGTGAATGTTTCAACTGACCACCTTGATTAGCATTTGATGGCCTGGAAGTGCCTGGAGCAATCTTTGGTTGAGAGGTGATTAGATGTCCCTGATTGTTTTCCCTCTGCTGTTTTGCTGTTTTAATTTTAGAGTTTTGTAATTTTCATGGTCTTCTCCTTTCTGTTGAAATTGTCCACATGCTTGTGGATTTCAATGACTTCTCTATGTAGTCTGACATGGTGGTTGCTGGAGTGGTCCAGCATTTCTGTGTTCTCCAATAATAGGCTGTGTCCAGGTTGGTTCATCAGGTGTTCTGCTATGGCTGACTTCTCTGGTTGAAGTAGTCTGCAGTGCCTTTCATGTTCCTTGATTCGTGTTTGAGCAATGCTGTGTTTGGTGGTCGCTATGTAGACTTGTCCACAGCTGCATGGTACACGGTAGACTCCTGCAGAAGTGAGGGGATCCCTCTTGTCCTTTGCTGAACGTAGCATTTGTTGGATTTTCTTGGTGGGTTTGTAGATAGTTTGTATGTTGTGTTTCCTCATCAGCTTCCCTATGGGGTCAGTGGTTCCCTTGATGTATGGCAAGAACACTTTCCCTCTGGGTGGATCTTTGTCTTGACTCTTATGGCTTGTTCTCGGTTGTTTTGCAGCTCTTCTGATGTCTGAGGTGGAGTCTCCATTGGCCTGTATAGCCCAGTTGAGGTGGTTCACTCCTCGTCTTGGAGGAGGTGGGGTTCACGGATTCTTTTTGCACGGTCTGCCAAGGCTTTAATGGTGCTTTTTTTTTTACTTGGGGGATGGTTTTTATGTGGACATCACAGGACAACATTTTGCCTCATTGCACTGCCCCAAAGGCTTGGTCCCACAGCCAGGTCTTCACCATTCTTCTGAAGGACAGGAGGGAGGGGGCTGTCTAATATTGCCAGGAAGGGAGTTCCATAACCGGAGGGCAATCACTGAGAAGGCCCTGTCTCTTGTCCCTGCCAAATGCGCCTGTGATAGTGGTGGAAACAAGATCAGGGCCTCCCCAGAAGATCTGAGTTTCCACAGTGGTTTATAAAGGGAGTTGCGTTCGGACAGGTAAAGTGGACCCGGGCCGTTTAGGGCTTTATATGCGAAAGCCAGCACTTTGAATTGTGCCTGGTAGGAAACAGGCAGCCCATGGAGCTGACATAACATGGGAGTTGTGTGCTCTCTGTATGCCACCCTAGTTATTAACCTGGGTGCCTCTCGTTGGACTATTTGAAGCTTCCGAACCATCTTCAAAGGCAACCCCACATAGAGCGCATTGCAGAAGTCTATCCTGGGTGTAACAAGAGAGTGGACCACCATGGCCAAGTCTGACTTCCCAAGGTTTACCAAAGTTTACCAATGTAAAAACTACCTTATCTACAGCTGCCCTTTATCCTGAGGTGGGCCAGAAGTCACTCCTGGATATCCAAGCAGTGTCCAGGGCTTTCCGGTCCTTAACATCATGTTAAGCAAAGCTGGGGCCTACACTGGAGTTTTGGTGTGTGTAGATGGCATGACCGGCTTCAACACAGACCACCACCATCTCCCAATAAATCAAACACAACCATAACATATACACCTACAGGAAAGGTGCCATTGTTTAGTGGAACAACACACATGTTCACCAAGATTCAGTTGTTGAGAAACACATCTCTTACTAAAATCCTGGTGAGCTTCTGCTAGTTATCGTAGGCAATGCAGTGATCTGTGGCAATAAAAGACAGATTCCTGTTTTTCAGATCTCCTCATGTGACACTGAAGTTGTCGGAATCCAGATGCCTTAAAGAGCCAGACACAGGAGTATGTCCAAAACAATAGTTTATTAAAGCAAAGGAAACAGGACTCAGAGACACTTGCTTCAGTGCCTCTGGTCAAAACTCAAAATTTGCAGCAATTTGCAGCTTGAAAAACGAACTCAGAAAATAAACCAGATCAAGCTGGCAAAAAAATCCGGATTAAACAAAAGTTCTTCCAAAACACACCAAAATCACACAGTTCAAAGGTAATAAGCAAACAAGGAGACGTGAAGAGAAACCGTCATCCCGAAGCAATCCAAAGTTGAAGAAATCCCAGTTGAAAGTTCCAAAGTCCAAAAGGCAGCGTCGTCGTCAAAAACAGTCCGAAACCAAGGAGAGGGGAAATCCGCACTTACAAGAATCC
The DNA here is from genome assembly GCF_037176765.1 of Anolis sagrei. Lineage (NCBI taxonomy): Eukaryota > Metazoa > Chordata > Lepidosauria > Squamata > Anolidae > Anolis > Anolis sagrei. Next base: position 12,410,849 of record NC_090027.1, on the reverse strand, counting down.
AAGCCGGTCGGTACATGAAGCAAACAGCAACCTGCAGCTCAAGGACCCAAGCCCAACAAGAGAAGCGGCAGCAACAAGACCCAAGGCACGAAACCAACACTTTGCCTACTGCAAAGTTCTATCACTCCAGTGCCTTCATTTATCTTACAGCTCATCTTCCGATGATGAGCTGCCCTCCACCCCGTCCTCATCACTATCAGCTGGCTTAGCCTCTACAGCTGAACGCCAAAGCCCATCCCTCCAACTCTTCCACCTTTTGTCAAGACTTAGGTCTCCCCAGGAATCCATGGTATCACCAGATTGCCAATCCCCGCCACCAGAAAACCCCGCAAAAGTGTAACTGGATGTTGGTTGAGTACACACATTCCGAATCTCCTGTACCTTGGTCCAATCCAGTGGTTCCTCTTCATCCCCACTACTCCCAGACTCACAATTACCAGAAAAACCCATGAAATCCTCTTCTTCTGTGGGAGCAGTAAGTATGTGCCAGATCTTCTTTCTCTGACACTCCTCGTCCGACTCCTGCTCTTGAGTAATCCTCTTAATGCCTCTATTCCCATCTGAAACTCCTTCCCCCTCCTCACTCATTTCACTCTCGGAGAAACCTTCAAAGGATTCTTCATCAGTGGGTGACATAAGTATCTCCCAGATTCTCTTCCTGTGCTGCTCTTCATCTAACACCTGAGCACCTCGTTTCCCTCCTCTACCACTCCTACTACCAGTTGCAGCGTTGCCAACAGACTCTACTACAACAGAAGTGGGAGATAACTCAGCTGGCCTGCATTCCATTGTTGTGTCCTCTTGAGCATTATGTTTCCATAGTGAAAGATACTGTCTTATATCCAGTTTCTCATGTATGAAATATATAATCGTTACCCTATTATTCTCAAATATCACACAAAAGAATAGTTTATAATATACACAAGCACACGCGCGCGCATCAGTCAAGTTGTAAGGCAGGCTTTGCACTACATTACAATTTGTTCGAACTTGCTATTGAGACTAATTATCCAAATAACGCAGCATGACTCTTTGCTCCTGACCATTGCAAATCACCCTGCAGTGGTTGAAAACTTTGTTTGTTTCCATTCCTTTCTTCTATTTTAAACCACAATTCGGAGAACCTTTCATTCAAAGGAAAATAGGATACCTGCTGTGTAAATTTCTGAGGCAAATTCTTTTATATAGATTGCTGCAATGTTCCCCTAGGAATATGTTAATAATTATATTTATTTGGAATTTGAACAACGTCTCCTTTCTTTTCTTTTCTTTTTTAAATGTTGTTTTAAAGGAGAAAGAAGTACAATATAGGACATTTAGCTACAAGTAAGGAGAAGAAGCAGAAGAGAAGGTATGGCTTAAAGTAGAATTCGAACTAGCTCAATGTCACTTTGGAAGCAGACTGTAAACATTTGCCCAATTTTAAACATGGTACTTAAAATATTGCCTCTATGAATAGAATAAAGACTATGTAAGCAATTCTTGATAATTTTTTTCTTAGATGTTCGCACGTGGAATTCATTAGGGGTGTGCAATTTTTTCATTAGTCACGTTAGTCATATCAAATTTGTTAAATCCGTACTTACGACACAATATCTGACCCAAACATTTAAAAATCAAAAGGTACCCAATACTTTTTTGTTTGCATTTTGTAAATCTCAGAAGCCTCCCAAAATCAGTTTTATTTTCAGTACAAGGAAGCAAAGCACTGTCAGGTCATTATATGCTAATCAAGGTGGCCAGTTGAACATTCACACCTAGCTCCAGCAGACAAGAGTCCTTTGTCTCACCCTGGTCATATCACAGATATATAAACCCTTTTTCCTAGTTCCAACAGATCTCACTACCTCTGAGGATGCTTACCATAGATGTAGGCGAAACATCAGGGGAGAATGCCTCTAGACCATGGCCATATAACCCAGAAAAAACCTACAACAACCCAGTGATTCCGGCCATGAAAGCCTTCGACAATACAAGCAAAGCAAAGCTAAAAGGTCTGCCATTACTCTTTAAATTAATGGCCTTTGACCACTAGGAGAGGGAGGGAGAAGAAAGGAAAAGGATTTAGCACAGAATTCTGGGAAATGTAGTTTGAGAAGGCAAGGAGCCCTATGCCAGAGAATTCAAAAGGGAGAGAATTGTCCCTCCGTAACAGCAGCAAGCCAGAGTTCCAATAAATTGTTGAATCTGCAAAGAGGAGGACTGACTGATACTTCTAGTAAGTAAATCTTTGGGCTGGGCTTGGAAGAAATCCCTAAATGTTCTATTGGTTAATGAGAAAGACATTCAACGTGATACATGTTGTGGCTTTTAAATTTTGTCATTTTTTTTTAAAAAAAAAACTAAAATGAGTAGATGTATGAATATTCCTGAAGGGGTGTGTGTGGCCGGGGGGGGGGGGAATAATCCCCCGTTATCTTGTGTGACGGTATAGAAAATTCAAGGAGTTACCTCTTGTAGTTTCTTTTTAAAAATGTTGTTTATTAAAAAAATTGAAACTTCCCCAAAACTCTGTGGATAAATGAAACGTTCTGAAACTTGATGGGCTAACAGTGGTAAATGTGTTCTATCATTGTAGCAAGTTTCACCTCAATAGTTGTAAAAAGGAAGGAAAAAAGATCCCCTGAAGTTTTCCCACTTGCACAATTATTATAAAAAAGTACAAATTTTTGTTACTCCCATTATAGTAATGAAATTTTCACTAACTATACTAATATTTCACTAACTCTCAAATATTGGTTCATTTTCAGCTGGTCAGAATGTGCCAACTTTGTAGAGGTTAATTCTAGAGGTGGAAGCAACTTTCTGTTCCTCAATAAAAAAGAAGAATCCAAACCCCTCTTTTGTGCAGTTCTAAATTAGTAGTCCTTGACCATTTTAGCTGTGTTTAACATTTCTACTAAAGTATGTATAAATGTATGAGTCTGGAATTTTGAGATTGGGACAAAGATTTCTTATCAGAGTTGATGGAAATGTCTGCTAAATGATAGCCGCAATCCATGTATTCATTCAAGGCATGGGAATTAGGGTTATTCAAATTAAAGTTCAAATGGAAGCTTTGGTTTCTCTGATCTACAAAAGCTTTATAGACAAATCTTACAACATTAGAGCAAATGTAAAACATTAGTGGGGAAATGAATTGGACATCAGATTCTAAGAGGCCCAGTGGAAGAGAATATGAAGTTCACTTCCCACCAGGTTAATCTCAGCATTTTGTAAGGCAAACTATTGACAAATGTGTACATAACAGTTAAATTTTGGAACTTGGAAAACTTTCTTTTAGGGATCAGAAGTCTCAGAGAGCACTTCCAGATAGCACTAAATCATGGGACAAACAAATCCCGGGAATTCAGAAGAGGTCCACATATAGACCTGTTGTTCCTGGGATTTCTGCCTCTGTTGTCCAGACTTGATGCTTTGTTGCAAAATTTAGAGTTTCAACAGTTTTTGGTTTTTTGCATATATTTTTTTGCCTTTTGTGGCAATTGTTTCCATATTTACGGGGGAACAGCATCTGGCCGCCCTCCTGTTTGCTGCTGAAGCTTCTGGGATAAAAGTATTGTCTGGACGGGCCCAGAATCCTTTGCATTTTAATCTGTTGCACTCCAGGTCAGGAAAAAACCCTCTGACTTTAAAACACACCACATGAGAAGTGAAGAAACAAATCTTCTTTTATTGAAGCTTAGTAAATAGCCAGAAGAAATAAATGCTTATAAGGAAGCAAGAAAGTTCCAAAAAGTAAAACGTCCATAAAAGGTAAAGCAATGTCCACACCAGATATAAAAGCAACCCAAGCCAGCATTTATCCAGACAGGAATCAACAGGATGCAAAGACAATCCAAAAGGCTAAAAAAAAAAACTCCACAGGAACAAGACCCCTTGAACACGATTTCCATGGCACATGAATTTGATTTCCAAACGATGCCTGACCTAACAGGTTTCCCCTTGAGGCAAACCTTATATCCCAAAACTGAGAAATGGATTTCACTTCCCCCCACATTTATCCCTTATAGAATTATAAAATCAAAGAGTTGGAAGAGACCTCATGGGACATCCAGTCCAACCCCCTGCCAAGAAGCAAGAATTTTGCATTCTAATCACCTCTGACAGATGGCCATTCAGCCTCTGTTTAAAAGCTTCCAAAGAAGGAGCCTCTACCACACTCCGGGGCAGAGAGTTCCACTGCTGAACGGCTCTCACAGTTAGGAAGTTCTTCCTCATGTTCAGATGGAATCTCCTTTCTTGTAGTTTGAAGCCATTGTTCCACGTCCTAGTCTCCAAGGAAGCAGAAAACAAGCTTGTTCCCTCCTCCCTGTGGCTTCCTCTCACATATTTATACATGGCTATCATGTCTCCTCTCAGCCTTCTCTTCTTCAGGCTAAACATGCCCAGCTCCTTAAGCCGCTCCTCATAGGGCTTGTTCTCCAGACCCTTTATCATTTTAGTCGCCCTCCTCTGGACACATTTCAGCTTGTCAATATCTCTCTTTAATTGTGGTGCCCAGAATTTGACACAATATTCCAGGTGTGGTCAAACCAAAGTGGAATAGAGGAGTAGCATGACTTCCCTAGATCTAGACACTATGCTCCTCTTGATGCAGGCCAAAATCCCATTGGCTTTTTTGCCACCACATCACATTGTTGGCTCATGTTTAACTTGTTGTCCACAAGGACTCCAAGATCTTTTTCACATGTCCTGCTCTCGAGCCAAGCATCGTCCCCCATTCTGTATCTTTGCGTTTCATTTTTTCTGCCAAAGTGGAGTATCTTGCATTTGTCACTGTTGAACTTCATTTTGTTAGTTTTGGCCCATCTCTCTAGTCTGTCAAGATCGTTTAGAATTCTGCTCCTGTCCTCTGGAGTATTGGCTCTCCCTCCCAATTTGGTGTCGTCTGCAAACTTGATGATCCTGTCTTCTAACCCTTCATCTAAGTCATTAATAAAGATGTTGAACAGGACCGGGCCCAGGACGGAACCCTGCTGATGGCACTCCGTTCGTCACATCTTTCCAAAATAAAGAGGAAGCATTGGTGAGCACCCTCTGGGTTCGTCCATTTAACCAATTACAGATCCACCTCACTGTAGTTTTGCCTAGCCCACATTGGACTAGTTTGTTTGCCAGAAGGTCATGGGGGACCTTCTTGAAGGCCTTACTGAAATCCAGGTACGCTACATCCACGGAATATCCGCATCTATCCAGCTTGTAACTCTATCGAAAAAAGAGATCAGATTAGTCTGGCATGACTTGTTTTTGATAAATCCATTAGATGAAGCCTTTCAGAGCGATGTAAACACTGAGTTTGCTGTCAATCCTGGCTAATCTCCAGCCGCCTACTCTTCAGCTCCCTATCTGGCTGCTCATTAAAATTCCCAGGTGTCAGATTGTTTTCCAAACCCAAATCTGAGAGCTCACAGAGAGAGGAAGTGAACCATCATTGCTAGGCCCAGCAGGGATATTCTCATGAGAAACTGCCCTTTGCACTGGGGCCTCTCTGTCAGTGTGCCTTCCCAGAATAATGATCCCATAGCACTTTGTCCTCCAAAGCACTTTACATTTTAGGTCTGCTTGTATGTTTTCCGCAAACACCCCATCACTTTTTCGCCCATGTTCCATCATTACTTCCAATTTTAATTTTACATTTGGCCTTCCCATAGTTTTTAATCGTGTGGTCTTATACCGTACCTCGCAAAGGTTGATCTGGCCGGGATGGTCCATGCCTTGGTCACCTCTAGATTGGATTACTGTAATGCGCTCTACGTGGGGCTGCCCATGAAAATGGCTCGGAAATTCCAGCTGGTCCAATGAGCGGCGGCCAGGATGTTAACTGGTGCTCCTTACAGAGAGAGGTCAACCCTCCTGTTTAAGGAGCTCCATTGGCTGCCGTTTACCTACCGAATCCAATTCAAGGTGCAGGTGCTTACCTACAAAGCCCTAAACGGTTTGGGACCTGCCTACCTGTGTGACCGCATCTCAGTTTACGAACCCACGCGCTCCCTCCGTTCCTCCGTTATTGTTTTGTTGTTGTTGTTGTGTTGAGGCCTTGGCCTTTGTAAGCCGCATCGAATCCCTTGGGAGATGCTAGTGGGGTACAAATAAAGAACAATAATAATAATAATGTTGCATTATTGTATTGTCCATGTTTATTTTAATTGCTTGTATTGTTGTTATTATTGCTTGTATTGCTTGTATTGTTGTATTTGGGCTCGGCCTCATGTAAGCCGCACCGAGTCCCTTGGGGAGATGGTAGCGGGGTACAAATAAAGTGTTATTATATTATTATTGTTGTTATTATTATTATTATAATTATATTATAATTATATTATAATTATATTATAATTATATTATAATTATATTATAATTATATTATAATTATATTATTATATTATTATTATTATATTATTATTATGAAAATCATTGACCAAACCATCTCCATCTTGTACCTCAACCTCAGCACCATCATTTCTCTCATCGTTTTCCTCATTTCCCACATCAGGATCCTGAAACACAAACACAGGCTGATTCCCAACACTATCTCCCAAAACTACTGTATTTTCTTTTTCATCTTCCCAGTGACTGGGGCTTTATGGAAGACCCCTGAACTGCAAGTAATAATTGCGTTCTGAAACACTGTATCTCCTCCTTCCTCTAAAACCCCAGCGTTTCCCATGGCTTTTATTTAGAATTTATGTCATTAAGCAATAGAACAAAATCTACAAGGAGACAACAGGGAAAGTTAAAAGAAAGAGGTAATGCTGACATACCCAAAGTATCCATGTGCTCTATTGGAACATAAGGCATGTAATTAACATCTAACCCAAACTAGGGGAAGAAAAAACACCCCCACTCCTAAACTTCATTAGCTGTTAAAAGAAAAGAGAGATATAGGGGGGGGGGGGGGGGTAGAGAGAGAGAGAGAGAGAGAGAGAACCCATTTGCCAGCAGGTTAGAAGTTAATTAGGTGTGGTGCCAGGTGATTTCTTCCTGTCTCAGAAGCTTGTAGACCAGTTTAAGGATCTTTATTGCAGCTATAACCATTCTTATGCCGGCATGCTCCCTGAGAAAAAGAAAACAAATGTCAGACTAATTGCAAGCCAGAATGCAATGAGTTTGATCCTCTTGAGTATGGGAACTTTAAATTCATATGGTAACACATAGCTGTTAATTGCATTGAAGTATTCTTTTTCCCCCGTTAAAAATACTTGCACTGAAAAAAGGACAGAAATACACACAGTCCTTTGGGAAAGTCAGCAAAAAGCCCACAAAGCTGGGACATTTGCTAGCTCCGTGTTTCTCAACCTTCTTAATGCCTAAACCCCTTAAATACAATGTATTGTCGAAGGCTTTCATGGCCGGAATCACTGGGTTGTTGTAGGTTTTTTCGGGCTATATGGCCATGGTCTAGAGGCATTCTCTCCTGACGTTTCGCCTGCATCTATGGCAAGCATCCTCAGAGTTTTTATGGCATTGTAAATTAGTTAAATTAGCCTCCCCGCATAAAGCGGTACCTAAGTTTCCTACTTGACAGATGCAACTGTCTTTTGGGCTGCATAATAGGCTTGGGCGGTTTCATTCGTTAATTTCGTAATTCGTTATTAATTCGTATTTAAATTAGCTTACGATCCGATATTGAGCTATGCAGGAATAGTGTGAGGAGTAATTAAAAATCGAAACAATTTTTCCAATTTATTTTGTATTGTTTCGTAATTGTTTCGTAATTGGTTCAAAATTGTTTCGAAATTGTTTCGTAATTGTTTCGTAATTATTTCCGTATGTCTGGTGCAAGTTTTATAGTTGTTGTTTGTTTTATCAGTGATAAAAAATAAATTATCACACCAACAGTCAACAACAGAGGGAGAGGGAAGCTTCAGAAGTTCCCCCTGTCCCATTTGGAGGTTTTTTTAGCGTATTGCGCGGTCGCGTCCGCCATTAACGAATCGATTTGTAATTTTACGAAATTTCGTATATTTCGAACTTTTTTAAAGGAAAATTTCGGAATTCTGTAAAAAAACGAAACGCAAGGGCCCTCTAAAAACGAAACGAGTTTAGAACCAAATTTTTCTGTGGTTACCCAAGCCTACTGCATAGGTTGTGTGATGACGCGAGTGGCGCCACCTATGTGTAGAACTGTTAATTGCAAGATTTAAACTGTTGTATCATGCTTAATCCTGCCTTTCTACCCTGCTTATGTATAGTTGTATGGATTGGTTACTTATAGCTGTCAATCAGTACTGTTTGGCTCCACCTCTTCCTGCAGGAGGGGAGTGCTTCCTTTCTTTTCATTCTGCCATCAGAGTTTCTACCAGATGGACATAAGAGACTTGACTCTAAAAGACCCTGATTTAAATTACCTCTCAGCACCAGTTCTGAGGTTTTTTTTTACCCTTGAGACTTGTGCTACATGTTCAGACCAACCTGAACAACATAGGAAGTCTCAAGCACCTCCAAACTGGTTCTTTTGGCACCAAAGGAAGATCCTGAGTCGTCAAACATAAGCCATCTGAACTGGGGTTGTTGTTTGCTCCAGCATTCACAGCCATTGAGGAAAGAGGAAACTTGGAAAAGCTTCTCAGCTACAAACACATTGGACCCAGGACTAACTGAGACTGTAACGTATATTTCCCTTCACCCCTCTGAAATTTCCAGCTCATTGCTTTAAAGAAATAACTCTTTGTGATCAATAAAACTTATTTTGAGTTATTTACAGCGTTTGGGGTTTTTGAGAGTTCCAGTTTCCCATAGGAGGGCAAGAAGCAATCCCCTGGGGAAAGATGCCACGTCCATCCCTCCTTCAGGCACATGAAATCACTCTCAACAAAAGATCCCCCCCAGGCGCTTCCAAGCCATTGGATGCAAATAAAGGTGATCAGCTGAAACATTCACAGCTAGCCCCAGCAAACAAAAGTCCTTTGTCTCACCCTGGTCATTCCACAGATATATAAACCCATTTTTCCTAGTTCCAACAGACCTCATTTCCTCTGAGGATGCTTGCCATGGATGCAGGCGAAACGTCAGGAGAAAAATTGCCTCCAGAACATGGCCATATAGCCCGGAAAAACCTACAACAACCCATGGATTCCGGCCATGAAAGCCTTCGACAATACATCATCCCTCCTTCATTAAGAATAATAGCCCCCAGGCGTGATGGCACAGGTTGACAGCAAGCTGGACTATTAATGGTCGGAAGCTTACTCCGACCCGGGCTGGCTTCGAACTCATGACCTCTCGGTCAGTAGTGATTTAATGCAGCTGGCTACTAACTAGCTGCACCACAGCCCGGTCCAATGTTATAAACCCATTGAAACCTTTGCTCATATCTAACATAACACAATGAGGTCACTTTGTCCATGTAACAACCTTCCTTACGTCTAAGGTTACTTTTCCCATCTGCAATTAGTTTGTAATGCTAATTTCACAACTGGTGCTTTGTTTGTGCTGCTTTCTTGCTTTAATAGTTCCTCCGCTTTCTTCTATAATCAATAATGTGTTGTGGTACCTTTTTAAAGTGCAAATAGAACCAAATTAATATTTTGCAGGTATTTTAGCATTTTATTAATTATTGTACCTTACACTGTCTGTAGAAACCCACTCACAGCTGTCTGGTTAAAATATACATCAGACTGATATCAGATCGGATTACACAGTTTGGGCATCAAAGACTTTTTTTCTTTTTTTCTAGTCTTCATCTTTTCGGTAGTAATCACAAGTGTTCCTTGAAAATTGCTAATTTATTCCTTTTGGGAGAGGCAGGCTTCTTCTCCGTTCACCTTGGTACACTTTCAGCTTGGGAAAAACCCTCCTCCTGCCTCTCCCCATGAAAGGAAGTTCTTCAAAAGCCTTTGAACAAGTTTGGAAAAATTCATCAGAGGCTAATTCTGCTACTGTATCCTTAATCTCTAAGGAGCTAAGCCCATGTTGATCACAGGTACATGATTTGGCTTTCTGGATGAGCAGAAGGCTCCTATTGCACGGTTTTCTAAGATAGGACTTCAGAAGTGTGCTTGAAGGAAAAGGTGGAAACAATAGCTTCAAAATGCAGCAAAATTATCACTGGTGAAAACGTTACCATTTTCATATCCGCTTAAATCAGCAGGTCATCTCAAACACAGAGTCATAACAAATGGTTTCTCTATATAAATACAGATTTTTAACCCAGATTTTTTTTTCAAGGAAGGATTTTTTGTGTGTGTGTCAAGAACAACTCGAGAACTACAAGTTGTTTCTGGTGTGAGAGAATTGGCTTTCTGCAAGGACCTTGCCGAGGGGATGCCTGGATGTTTTAGCATCCTATGGAAGGTTTCTCTCATGTCCCCACATGGGAAGCTGACGTCGAGCATGCCCCCCCCCCCACAAGGGATGGTGACTTATAGTTCTGCAAAGGACAAAGGTACCAGACTGCACAATAGGGGTTAAGTCTTGGTCAATTTGCCAAGTCCTTAACAACAATGAGGACCCCATGAAACTTCGGGAATAACTAGACCTTGGGGTCTCTGCCTCTCTCGGGAGCTGTAGTTTTCCAAGGACGGGGAGCAAAGCTTGTTTCCAGAGACACCAGGTCCATTTGGGCCACTCAAGAACTCCTGCCAGGACCTTTGTGCAACACCCTTGTGTTTTAGCCATCCCCTATGGACGCTCTTTCCCCCCACATGGACAAACCTTATGAAATCTTGCCTTTTATGGACTTTAGATATATGAAATGTGTTTTCTGATTTCTTTGTGTGGCAGAAGCCTTTCCCCTTTTCCTCTGCCCTTTGTTTCCCCTATATACATGAAGAAACTCCACCAAAGGGACTACAAAGCCCCAAACATCCCAGGAATTTTTTAATCCACAACTTCTCTTTGCATGAACAATAGCCTGGGCAGCTGGTGGCCCTTGGAGGAATTGCCTAGCCCTCAGCTTGCCCCTTTGGCAAAAATCTTAATCATATTTCCTCCTGAAGGACAAAAGGTCCTCGAAAAAACCTTTTGCCTTCGCTCTGATTATTCATTCCACTCAAAGCACAATAGATCAGGCTGGCCTTTGTCTTGCCGGCCACATGGCATGGCACTTCCTTTCCCAGATTCTTTTGTGCTCCCTCATCCCGCCTCCATCTCTCCTGATTGGCTGTCGCCACCAGGTGGCAAAGGTCTCCCCATTGGTTCCTACGGACCACTGGAGCCCATCGCCCAATCATGGCAGGGAACAACAGGGAAGCTGGGGCAGGGAGTTTGAACTCTGCAACTTTGAATTTGCTATAAATATGACTGTATCGGTGTACTCCCCTCATGCTTAGCTTTGGCGAATTATTGCAGCTTTGCATCCGTTTCACCTGAATCGCATTAAACCTCGATGGCTTTTCTTTAACTGGTGAGACTTTTCATTGGGAAATCAGGGAAAAATATGGGATGCTTCTCTGTCTCGCCAGGGAAAAAAGAACTCTTTGATGAGTCTAATTGGTCTCTGCCTCCTGGCAAAGACCCCTAAATTTTAGCTCTAGATCAAAGCTGGAGCTGATAGACAGGAGCTCATCCCACTCCCCACATTCAAACCACCAACCTTTCGTCCGGCAGTCCTGCTGGCACAAGAGTTTAACCCATTGTGCTACTGGGGACTTCGGAAGGAAGGATACGGCTATATGGCTCTGGTCCAGCATACCTGTCCAAACGTATCTCCTTCTACGCCCCACCTCGGAGTTTAAGATCTTCTGGGGAGACCTTGCTCTCGTCCCTGCCTCTGTCTCAAATGCATTTGGTGGGGATGAGGGACAGGGCCTTCTCGGTGGTGGTCCCTTGCCTGTGGAATTCACTTCCCGAGGAAATTAGGTCATCTTCATCCCTCCTCATCTTTAGAAAAAAAGTTAAAAAGTTGATGTCGGACCGGGCCTTTGGGTAATTAAGCGGACAATGACAATGACTAGTTGCACCAGTTGCGCCCATACCTTGGGAAGTCTGATCTGGCCACAGTGGTCCACGCTCTTGTTACATCCCAAATAGACTACTGCAACGCACTCTACGTGGGGTTGCCCTTGAAAACTGTTCGGAAACTTCAACTGGTCCAGCGAGCGGCAGCCAGATTACTCACCGGAGCGTCATACAGGGAGCACACCACCCCCCTTCTGTGTCAGCTCCACTAGCTGCCGGTTCAGTTCCGAGCACAATTCAAGGTGCTGGTCTTGACCTACAAAACGCTATATGGTTCCGATCCAGCGTACCTGTCCGAACGCATCTCCCTCTATGTCCTACCCCGGAGTTTGAGATCATCTGGGGAGGCCCTGTTCTCGACCCCGTCTCTATCACAAGTGAGGTTGGTGGGGGCAAGGAGCAGGGCCTTCTCTGTGGTGGCCCCTCACCTGTGGAACTCACTCCCGGGGGAAATTAGGTCATCAACATCCCTCCTCTCCTTCAGGAGGAAATTAAAGATGTGGTTGTGGGACCAGGCCTTTGGGCAATCTGACAACTAGATAAGGACAATCAGATGACTAGGACTGACAGGACTGACAAAGTGGAATTGGAAATTGGATTATGAGATGGCAAACGCTGACCGTTAATGAGGTGTGATTGGTTTGTATTGGTTTTATTGGTTTTATTGTTGTAATGCAGAAACTGTTTGTTAACCGTTAATTGCTGCTATATTGTTTTATACTACTGTTATGTGATGTCAGCATCGAATTGTGCCTTTGTAAGCCGCCCTGAGTCCCCTCCGGGGTGAGAAAGGCAGGGTAGAAGTAACCGAAATAAATAAATAAATAAATAATGACAATGAAAATGGCTTGGAAATGGATTGTGGATAAGTTTGATGGAGTATTCAATCACAGAATTTGGCCGGCTAGATAACGGCCACCAGACTGGTAATTGTTAGTAAAGGTAAAGGTAGAACCTGAAAACTTGGCTGTTCCGTTGTGCCTTCCCGGATTAGGAACCCCATCCTAAGTCCTAATAGCACTTTAGCACAGTTAATATTGCTGCACACCGTACTTTAATCCCGACGCCCCTCCTGCCATTTCAGCACTTTTAACCTTGTACCTCTCACTGGCCGAACCAGTTTTTAATATGTCCTGATGTATAGTTACTGTTGTTTTGCTAATTTTGATTTGTTTTGTTTTAATTTGCTTTGGTTATTGCTTGTTATGTTTTCTATTGTATTGTGTCTGTGGCTTCGGCCTGTGTAAGCCGCATCGAGTCCTTCGGGAGATGCTCGCGGGGTACAAATAAAGTTAATAATAATAATAATAATAATAATAATAATAATTAAGTCCATTCATGTCTGACTCTGGGGTGTGGTGCTCATCTCCATTTCTAAGCCGAAGAGCCAGTGTTGTCCGTAGACACCTCCAAGGTCATGTGGCCGGCATGACTGCATGGAGCGCCGTTACCTTCCCGCCAGAGCGGTACCTATTGATCTACTCACATTTGCATGTTTTCGAACTGCTAGGTTGGCAGAAGCTAGGGCTGACAGCGGAAGCTCACACCGCTCCCCGGAATCTAACCTGCGACCTTTCGATCAACAAGCTCAGCAGCTCAGTGCTTTAACCCACTGCGCCACCGGGGGCTCGGGTAATTGTTAGTAGCTTCTAATTGTATTAACTTGATGTTTTTAACTATTTATCATTGGTTGTTACTTATTTTATTATGTGTACATAGAGGCATCAAATTTCTGCCGACTAGAAGCCGCGCTGAGTCACCCCCAGGGGGTTGAGAAGGACGAGGTACAAATATTCAAAATAAATAAAAATAAATACGGTTCGTGCACTCTGATGGAATACATTAAATTGAAAAGAGAAAGACTTTCTCACTGATCAGATATGTTTTTATTTGGCATGATCTCATTGTCAAGGAGTTTGAAACCTGGATGTTCCATTGTGCCTTTGATTAGGCAGTTCACCATAAATCCATCCTGTCTCTATTTTAAGTTTTGCCCTTTATTTTGGCTCTTTTATTAGCTTTGTCGATATTTTTGCAAATAGTTGTCCCTAACCCATGTTCACTCAATTTCCACATTTTTCTTTGGCTCCTTAGGTTTTATTTGCACTCATTGAGTCTGAACTCATGTATGGCCTTTATCTCAGCCTATTATTTTATGATGCGGTTTTAGTAGGCATGTTTTTGACTGTGAGATGTTTTATTATTTTACTGAGTGTTTTTAACTGTGTCTTTATTATTTTATTACTGCTCAAGCAAGGAGCTTTGAGATGGTAGAACATAAGCTTTCCGAAGCTCTAGGTGCTCTTACTGCCTATTACAGAGAAAACCAGCTGGGCAAAATCAACTATACTGCAAATGCTTACTTTGCGTAATGGGTTGAGCCACCCCTGGGTCCAATTCAATGTCCAAAGTGCCATTGTGCCTGCTAGCCAAAAGCTTCGTTCCAAAACCATGATTTCAGTTGTTTTCCTAAAGGAAAAGAGGGATGATGCTGATCTAATCTTGCAGGGGAGCGAATTCCACAAGCGGGGGGCCACCACCAAGAAGGTCCTGTCGTTCATCCCTACCAGACGCAATTGCGAGGCTGGTGGGACCATGATGCTTTAGCATCTTATGCGAGGCTTCTCTCATGTCTCTGCATGGGAAGCTGGAGCTGACAGACAGAAACTCATCTCACTCCCCGTATTCGAACTGCCGCCCTTTCGGTCAGCAGTCCTGCTGGCACAAGGGTTTAATCCATTGTGCCACTGGGAGCTCCGGAAGGAAAGATAGGGTTCATGCACTCTGATAAAATACATTGAATTGGAAAAAACGAGAAAGACTTTCTCACTGAGGAGTTCTGTGTGCCACATTTGGTTTTTATTTTAAGTTTTGCCCTTTATTTTGGCTCTTTTATTAGTTTTGTCAATGTGTTGATCTCATTGGCATGATCTCATTGTCAAGGAGTTTGAAACCTGGATGTTCCATTGTGCCTTTGATTAGGCAGTTCACCATAAATCCATCCTGTCTCTATTTTAAGTTTTGCCCTTTATTTTGGCTCTTTTATTAGCTTCGTCAATATTTTTTGCAAATAGTCGCCCATAGCCCATGTTCACTCAATTTCCACATTTTCCTTTGGCTCCTTAGGATTTATTTGCACTCATTGAGCCTGAACTCAAGTATGACCTTTATCTCAGCCTATTGTTTTATGATGCGGTTTTAATAGGCATGTTTTTGACTGTGCTATGTTTTATTATTTTATTGAGTGTTTTTAATTGTGTCTTTGTTTTTTTCTGTAATTTTTGGGCTTGTCCCTTGTAAGCTGCCCTGAGTCCCCTTGGGAAGATGGTAATTATTATTATTATTATTATTATTATTATTATTATTATTATTAGCCCTATTAGTCTGTTTAGCATAAAATGAAATGGGGACGGGACCTAGCAGCCTCTTTTAGACTAGCTGGTTCATCTTAGCATGGACTTTCATGGATTTCAATTTGTTGTATATATACATTGCTATCCAGATGGTTTTTAATTTGATGGTTTTTAAGAAGTATTTGTCTTATAAGGCCTTTTAACCAGCCAAAACACATAATACTGGTATTATGTGTTTTGGCTGGTTAACACTTCTTTGCTTTCTCTCCCCATGGACAGGGAGCAACAGATTAAAAATATCAAAGATAACATCAGTGACAAACATATAACATCAGTTAAACATCAGAGCTATGATATTTGGAAAAAATGCCACCATTAAGTCTTTTTGAGCAACAGTAAGAACTGACCATGGAACAACAGACTGGTTCAAGATTGGGAAAGGCGTACGGCAGGGTTGTATACTCTCACCCAACTTATTCAACTTGTATGCAGAACACATTATGCGACGTGTGGGGCTTGACGAATGCAAGGCGGGGGTAAAAATTGCAGGAAGAAACATTAACAACCTTAGATATGTAGATGATACCACTTTGATGGCCGAAAGCAAGGGGGAACTGAGGAGACTTCTAATCAAGGTGAAAGAAGAAAGCGCAAAAGCTGGGTTGCAGCTAAACATAAAAAAAAACAAGATTATGGCAACAAGTATGATTGACAACTGGGAAATAGAGGGAGAAAATGTGGAGGCCGTGACAGACTTTGCATTTCTAGGTGCAAAGATGACTGCAGACGCAGACTGTGGCCAGGAAATCAGGAGACGCTTACTTCTTGGGAGGAGAGCAATGACCAATCTTGATAAAATAGTGAAGAGTAGAGACATCACACTGGCAATGAAGATCCGCGTAGTTAAAGCAATGGTATTCCCCATAGTCCCCTATGGATGTGAGAGCTGTATAAGGAAGGCTGAGCGAAGGAAAATACTTTTGAACTGTGGTGCTAGAGGAAAATGCTAAGAGTGTTTGGACTGCGAGAAGATCCAACTTCAGGAAATAAAGCCCGACTGCTCATTGGAGGGAAGGATAGTAAAGGCAAAGATGAAATACTTTGGCCACATCATTTTATTTATTTGTCGTGTCAGGGCAACCAGTCAATTCTATTACATTTCTAACACAACAAAACAAACAAACAGACAAAACACAAAATTTGCAAGTTTGGTAGTTGATTAAATGTCCTTTGACCAGTATCTGGCCACTTGGAGTGCCTCTGGTGTTGCCGCAAGAAGGTCCTCCATTGTGCATGTGGCAGGGCTCAGGTTGCATTGCAGCAGGTGGTCTGTGGTTTGGTCTTCTCCACATTCATATCTCATGGATTCCACTTTGTAGCCCCATTTCTTGAGGTTGGCTCTGCATCTCGTGGTGCCAGAGTGCAGTCTGTTCAGCGCCTTCCAAGTCACCCAGTCTTCTCTGTGCCCAGGGGGGAGTCTCTCATTTGGTATCAGCCATTGGTTGAAGTTCTGGGTTTGAGCCTGCCACTTTTGGACTCTCACTTGCTGAGGTGTTCCAGCGAGTGTCTCTGTAGATCTTAGAAAACTATTTCTAGATTTAAGTCATTGCCGTGCTGGCTGATACCCAAACAGGGGATGGGCCACATCATGAGAAGACAGAAAAGCTTAGAGAAGGCAATGATGCTGGGGGAAATGGAAGGAAAAAGGAAGAGGGGCCAACCAAGGGCAAGATGGATGGATGGGCTCCTTGAAGTGACTGGCCTGACTCTGAAGGAACTGAGGGTGGCTACGGACAACAGGGAGCTCTGGCCTGGGCTGGTCCATGAGGTCACAAAGAGTCAGAAGCGACTGAACAAATGAAGAAAACAAGTCTTGATAAGGTGAGGTTTTCCTGTGCACCATATTCAGACGATCCTATGGAAACTATCCCCTTCCTCCATGGTTTGTCACTTTCCATGCTGTGACACAATATATCAGTCACACTTGATTTGCATACCAGGAACACAAGTACATTTGCTAAATGGTGAACAAATCATCACAGTGAGAACATCTGGTTTCTGAGCTCCATCTGAAAATAAATAAATATATTTAAAAGTCACCACCATCACTTCCTCACCCAGCAGATGTGTTATCTCTTTCTCAACCTGTCTGACAAGTGAATTATACAGCAGAGCTCTTTAAAGTTCAAACCATATTGCACGGCAGATGCTTTGATACAATTAATTCAGGCACTCAATCCTGACTCCCTGTTGTCATCCCCTTCCCTGGAGACAATTTATGACCAGCTCCCATTACATGCTATCACATTAGGACAAATTAGTCATAAAGATGCCTTAACATCGCTTCCTTTTCCCTGCTTCCAAAGTTTTACTCTCCTACTCTTCTCTCACAGTTTGGAATGTTCTTTTTTTTTTTCTAGGAAGCAATCACTTGTTGTTTCATATTTCTTTTTTTTTCATTTGCCTTTGTTTTCTGATACATCTGAGAGGGATAACATGTTGTAGAAAACTTTCCTCTGTGCCAAAATAGATATTGGCTGGATCTTTGGGAGATATTGGCACCTTGAAGTGTCCTACAAGGGGGAAATTTCTCGTTGTGATAAGGTGGCAACTCTTACAAATCTCTTAGTAAGTTGCAAGTCTTTGTATTTCTAGGTGCAAAGATTACAGCAGATGCAGACTGTGGCCAGGAAATCAGAAGACACTTACTTCTTGGGAGGAGAGCAATGACCAATCTCGACAAAATAGTGAAGAGTAGAGACATTAACAACCTCAGATATGAAGATGACACCACTCTGATGGCCGAAAGCAAGGAGGAGCTGAGGAGCCTTCTAATCAAGGTGAAAGAAGAAAGCGCAAAAGCCGGGTTGCAGCTAAACATCAAAAAAACCAAGATTATGGCAACAAGAATTATTGACAACTGAAAAATAGAGGGAAAAAATGTGGAGGCCGTGACAGACTTTGTATTTCTAGGCGCAAAGATGACTGCAGATGCAGACTGTGGCCAGGAAATCAGAAGACACTTCCTTCTTGGGAGGAGAGCAATGTCCAGTCTCCATAAAATAGTAAAGTGTAGAGACATCAGACTGGCAACAAAGATCCGCCTAGTCAAAGCCATGGTATTCCCTGTAGTCACCTACAGATGTGAGAGCTGGACCTTAGGGAAGGCTGAGCGAAGGAAGAGAGATGCTTTTGAGCTG
Source organism: Anolis sagrei (assembly GCF_037176765.1). Taxonomy (NCBI): domain Eukaryota; kingdom Metazoa; phylum Chordata; class Lepidosauria; order Squamata; family Anolidae; genus Anolis; species Anolis sagrei. Next base: position 12,392,398 of record NC_090027.1, on the reverse strand, counting down.
TGGTTCTGGAGGAAAGTTCTGAGAGTGCCTTGGACTGCAAGAAGATCCAACCAGTCCATCCTCCAGGAAATAAAGCCTGGCTGTTCACTGGAGGGAAGGATACTAGAGACAAAGTTGAAGTACTTTGGCCACATCATGAGGAGACAGCAAAGCCTAGAGAAGACAATTATGCTGGGGAAAGTGGAAGGCAAAAGGAAGAGGGGCCGACCAAGGGCAAGGTGGATGGATGGCATCCTTGAAGTGACTGGACTGACCTCGAAGGAGCTGGGGATGGTGACGGCCGACAGGGAGCTCTGGCGTGGGCTGGTCCACGAGGTCACAAAGAGTCGGAGATGACTGAACGAATGAACAACAACAACTCCTTTAATCCCACAAGATTTTCACTTGGTGGTCCCTATGAAGACTTGTCCACAGCTGCATGGTATATAGGGACCACAAAACGCAGCATTGCCCAGACACGAATTAAGGAACATGAAAGGCACTGCCAACTACTTCAACCAGAGAAGTCAGCCTTAGCAGAGCACCTGATGAACCAGCCTGGACACAGCATATTATTTGAGAAGACAGAAATGCTGGACCACTCTCACAACCACCATGTCAGACTACACAGAGAAGCCATTGAAATACACAAGCATGTGGACAATGTCAACAGAAAGGAGGAAACCATGAAAATGAACAAAATCTGGCTACCAGTATTAAAAATCTCTAAAATTACAACAGCAAAACAGCAGAGAGGAAACAATCAGGGACATTTAATCACCTCTCAACAAAAGATTGCTCCAGGCACTTCCAGGCCATCAAATGCTAATCAAGGTGGGCAGTTGAAACATTCACACCAAGCTCCAGCAGACAAGAGTCCTTTGTCCCACCCTGGTCATTCCACAGATATTAGGGCTGGGCAACCACGGAAAAATTTGTTTCTAAACTCGATTCGTTTTTTGGGTTTTTTTGCGTTTCGATATTTAAAAGAATTCCGAAATTTTTCTTTAAAAAAGTTCAATATTTACGAAATTTCGTAAAATTACGAAACAATACGAAATGAATACGAATCGATTCATTAATGGCGGACGCGACCGTGCAATACGCTAAAAAACCTCCATATGGGACAGGGGGAACTTCTGAAGCTTCCCTCTCCCTCTGTTGTTGACTGTTGGTGTGATATTTATATTTTTTTTCACTGATTAAACAAACAACAGCTATAAAACTTGCCCCAGACATGCGGAAATAATAACGAAACGATTTCGAAATGATTTCGAAACGATTTCGAAACGGATACGAAACGAATACGAAGCAATTACGAAACAAATTGAAAAATTCGTTTCGTTTTTTAGATGCTCCTGAATGGTTCGTTATCGCTTCGTAACAAAAAAAATAACGAATTTTTAACGAATTACGAAATTACGAAACGAAACCGCCCAGCCCTAACAGATATATAAACCTGTTTTCCTAGTTCCAACAGACCTCACTACCTCTGAGGATGCTTACCATAGATACAGGCGAAACGTCAGGAAAGAATGCCTCTAGAACATGGCCATATAGCCCGAAAAAACCTACAACAACCCTTTGTAGGTTTTTTATTTGAAGAAGAAAGTGAATGTAAAGAAGAAATAGTGGGACAATAGAACACCAACACTACCAACAACAACTGGATTTAAACTGGATACGTAATCAAGATGAAGCCAGAACAGAACGATTCTTGCATTTATTACTTAACCAGAGAATAATATTTCTTGAAAAGAGCATGAAGCTTTTAAAAAATTCAGGAGAGATGCTTACGTATATAAAGAGAGGCATGGAAAGAAACTAAGAAAAGTGAACTATAAAACACGCACACACAAATGCACACACAAGTTGATTGAACACTTCATCTGAGTGGAAAGCATTGTAGTTCCTGCTCACAGACAATAAACGTTATACGTTTACAGTTAGCAAAAACGAGAACTGTCATCCCCAAAGGACTCTGAATACATCTTTTTTGATGACAGGCCGTTAACATTATGGATAGCATCTGCTCAAGCTTTTATCGTGATTTAAATTTGGTTTGCATTCGCCACGCCAGATCACAGGGAGAGAACATTGAAATGGAAGCAAATCACCAGATACAAATGTTATTAATATCTTCGCGATTCTCCTAGTTCAGACAGATGAAGTTTATAAGTGAAGAGGAATGCAATGTACTTTGTTGACTTCAGTATTTCCTTCAACAAATGGAAGCTGTACTAATGGGGAGATTTCTCCTTTGGATGTATGACACTGAAGCTTTAGTAGTCTTGGTTTTCTTATTGACATTATCTGGATCTATTCAAATGTTTTATAGCAAAAGTCTTCTTGGCCAATTTGTTGCTGGTCCCGGAAGAGATACACAATAGCAGTAGTTTTCTACCAGCTGAAATTATTAAATAGTATGGACATTATTATTTTTAATAGATAGTGTTCCCTCACTTATTGCTTGTGCCATCGCGCCTGGGGGCTATTATTCTTAATGAAGGAGGGGTGGACGTGGCATCTTTCCCCCAAGGGATTGCTTCTTGCCCTCCTATAGGAAACTGGAACTCTCAAAAACCCAAAACGCTGTAAATAACTCAAAATAAGTTTTATTCATAGAATCATAGAATCAAAGAGCTGGAAGAGACCTCATGGGCCATCCAGTCCAACCCCCTGCCAAGAAGCAGGAATATTGCATTCAAATCACCCCTGACAGATGGCCATCCAGCCTCTGTTTAAAAGCTTCCAAAGAAGGAGCCTCCACCACACTCCGGGGCAGAGAGTTCCACTGCTGAATGACTCTCACAGTCAGGAAGTTCTTCCTCATGTTCAGATGGAATCTCCTCTCTTGTAGTTTAAAGCCATTGTTTCACGTCCTAGTCTCCAGGGAAGCAGAAAACAAGCTTGCTCCCTCCTCCCTGTGGCTTCCTCTCACATATTTATACATGGCTATCATATCCCCTCTCAGCCTTCTCTTCTTCAGGCTAAACATGCCCAGCTCCTTAAGCCGCTCCTCATAGGGCTTGTTCTCCAGACCTTTTATCATTTTAGTCGCTCTCCTCTGGACACATTCCAGCTTGTCAATATCTCTCTTGAATTGTGGTGCCCAGAACTGGACACAATATTCCAGATGTGGTCTAACCAAAACAGAATAGAGGGGTAGCATTACTTCCCTAGATCTAGACACTATACTCCTATTGATGCAGGCCAAAATCCCATTTGCTTTTTTTGCCGCCAATGATCACAAAGAGTTATTTCTTTAAAGCAATGAGCTGGAAACTTCAGAGTGGTGAAGGAAAATATACGTTACAGTCTCAATTAGTCCTGGGTCCAAGGTTTTTTGAAGCTGAGAAGCCTCACCAAGTTTCCTCTTTCCTCAATGGCTGTGAATGCCGGAGCAAACCACAACCCCAGTTCAGATGGCCTATGTTTGAAGACTCAGGATCTTCCTTTGGTGCCAAATGAACCGCTTTGAAGGAGCTTGAGACTTCCAACACCGTTCAGGTTGGTCTGAACATGAAGCACAAGTCTCAAGGGTAAAAAACCTCAGAACTGGTGCTGAGAGGTAATTAAATCAGGGTCTTTTAGAGTCAAGTCTCTTACTCACGTCCATATGGTAGGAACTCTGACGGCAGAATGAAAAGAAAGGAAGCACTCCCCTCCTGCAGGAAGAGGTGAAGCCAAACAGTACTGATTGACAGCTATAAGTAACCAATCCATACAACTATACATAAGCAAGGTAAAAGGGGCAGGATTAAGCATGATACAACAGTTTAAATCTTGTAACTAACAATTCTATACACAGGTGGCGCCACTCGCGCCGTCACATCGCTGGTGTTATGTACCAGGACCACGTGCACAATGTGAAAATTTGCAGTTTCTCAAGTTGCTCCTGAAACAAAAAAAAAATGTGATGAATCATTGATAGTACCGGCCCGCACTTTGATTGTTATGACAGACAACCAGGCGGCAGGTTCCACTGTGTTTAGGAATTTTATCATTTTCATTTTTTATAATTTTATTAATGAGATTTTTATGTACTGTTGGTTATACTTATATCATTGTATTTATACTTATGTACTAGCTGTACTTGGCACACATTGGATTGGTGGGAGGATGGGGTTTGGTGGGCACTGACCTTGAGTTTGGGAGTTGTAGTTCAGCTACATCCAGAGAGTACTGTGGGCTCAAACAATGATGGGTCTGTACCAAACTTGGCACAAATACTCAATATGCCCAAATATGGACACTGATAAAGTTTGGGGGAAATAGACCTTGACATTTGGGAGTTGTAGTTGCTAGGAGTTTTCACCTACATTCAAAGAGCATTCTGAACTACACCAACAATGGACTTGAACCAAACTTGGCACACAGAACTCCCATGACCAACAGAAAATACTGGAAGGGTTTGGTGAGCATTGACCTTGGGTTTTAGAGTTGTAGTTCACCTACATCCAGAGAGCACTGTGGACTCAAACAATGATGGATCTGGATCAAACTTGGCACGAATATTCAATATGCCCAAATGTGAACACTGGTGAAGTTCAGGGAAAATAGACGTCATTGGTGAGTTGTAATTGCTGGGATTTATAGTTCACCTACTACCAAAGAGCATTCTGAAGCCCACCAACGATAGAATTAGGCCAAACTTCCCACACAGAACTCCCATGACCAGCAGAAAATACTGTCTGTGATGGTCTTTGGCGACCCCTCTGACATCCCCTCGCGACCCCTTCAGGGGTCCCGACCCCCAGGTTGAGAACCACTGTGCTATATAGTAGAGAGAGGCACTGAGACGCTGACTCTTGGTATCAACACAGTGGCATTATGAGCATGGTATCATTTTTGATTTTGAAATATTGAACTGGATAAATAGACGAAATCTCATTTTTTTTGTTGCTTTCCAAGTTCTATGGTTTTAGTCAAAATATTCCTTTTCAGAAACCAACAGGAGGTTGTCACAAGGCTATTTTCTTTTTAGAAAAATGGAAACAAGCAAAGATGATACAACAGAAAGAGCTGAGAAAGGTGTAAACTATTCACATTTGTTAAAGTAAATCGATAGTATTGGAATTAAAGTTTAACACGAGGGACAGCTGTCAGAGACAAGGCTAACAAGAACAGAATATCTTTAGAGGAGATTAACTCCCTGTCCATTTTCTGAATAGATGTGCTGTTGAATGGAAGTGAAGGAAAGCAGGGGAAGGGATTCTGCTATAAGACAGCAGAAGGATTGATGCATTGGCATATTCACAAGTCAGTTGCCCAAGCGTGTCTTTGGGGATTGCAAGCAAATCCCACAGAGACTTTCTTTCCAAGCAATATCTGATTAGCGGCTCAGAAATACTGCCAGTCAAATTCACAGATGATCCTGATTTCTCATGTTTTAGGCAGTGGGAATTCTCACTATCCATTTTTTGCATTCCACGCATAATTTTGTAAACTCTATAATAGATTAGAAGCTTATAAATGATGCACAGTGTGAAAGACAGAGAGCGCCTTCCTGCCTCTCTATTGGAATTTGGGTTTATCCAATGACATATATTGGCAGTAGATCAGGATTTTGTTCATTTTCATGGTTTCTTCCTTTCTGTTGAAATTGTCCACATGCTTGTGGATTTCAATGGCTTCTCTGTGTAGTCTGACATGGTGGTTGTGAGAGTGGTCCAGCATTTCTGTGTTCTCAAATAATATGCTGTGTCCAGGTTACAAAATCTGGCTATCAGCATTAAAAAAACTCAAAAATTACAACAGCAAAACAACAGAGAGTAAACAATCAGGCACATCAAATCACTCTCAACAAAAGATTCCCCCCAGGCACATCCAAGCCATTAAATGCTAATCAAGGTGGTCAGTTGAAACATTCACCCCTAGCTCCAGCAGACAAAAGTCCTTTTGTAAGGACAATTAACAGGAATGAGGGGTCCCTTCACGCCTGTGTGACAGGGGGGAACCTTTAATCCCATCTCTGCCACCAATGTAAGGAAGAACGCGCTGCGGATGTTGGGGTTCAGCCTGATCCTGATCTGTGTGAACCGGATTCTCTGACAGTTTTTCCAACTGAGCAAGCTCTCCCTGACCCTGACAGTGTGGAATCTGTTGTTGATGCAGAGGTCAGCAGCAATGAAAACGAAACTCAACAGCTGGAGGAAAATGTTTTGGAAGTTAGCCGTGATATCTCTCCACCTGGGGTTTTTAATGAGGACCGAAGAGAACAGATAGTTGGAGACAGAAATGTTTCCCAATTTCTACGAAGGTCACATCGATTACAGGAGAAACAGACCCAGATGTCAAAGTCAAGGGGCGTTTCAAAGAATAGCTTCTTTGGTTTAAGAGGCCTCCTGCCGGGTGCCTCTTCAGATCAAGCAACGTTTGGGACTGTGGCTGTGCCTTGGCAGAATTCCTGTGTTTCATGGCCTGCAATCCCAGAGGCTTAGTTATCAAGTTTATGGTTAGTAAAAGGCTAACAGATTCCTGGTTCCTGTATTGTGGCTTTTGAAATTTTGCTCAAGTTCAGAGATTCTGCTGACTGATGTGTTTTTCTGTGGCATTTTGACTTTGCATTTACCTTTCTTTTGTAACCAATTTTTCATCAATAAACAAGGATTGCTTTTCCTACAGTCCAGTGTGGTGGATTTAATCTTATGGTCTCGTTTCTTGAACTGGGATGCAACACCGGATCCCACCCAATGCGAGGGGATCCACTGTGATGTATAACTGGCAGGGGAGATCTTTGCTTTTAAATCCCCACCTGACACCACTGTAATAAGGAACGCTGACCGATCACCTTGCGTGACAGGAATTTGAGTGAGGAAATGCCTAATGATGTGAGAGACCGATGATACTGGTAGATTTTTGCTGCCACTACCTCGATTTTACTGTTTGAGGAAACAAGGTGTGAATGTATTTGAGGTAATATGTGCCTAGGCTTCTGGCTCTTCTTTTGGGGCTCCTTTGCTTGCTGACTGGACTATAAAGATGTTCAGGCTGACTTGGTTTCACTAAGTAGGACAGACCGAGGCAGAGACAAGTTAACAATGAACTAATAACAGGTTTATTGAACTTTAAGAAGATGACAATTCATAAAATGAGAGGTACACACACGTATTTTTGTTACTGAGGCTCAGGCTTACTAGGCATAAGTTTCTACCGAAGGAGTAGCTTTTATTTGAAGTGAGTTGCCTACTTCACACTATTCAACCCTCTGAAACAGTGTGTTTCTAAGATCAGTCTCCCTGGCTGTCTTACAGAGTAACCAGACTTCCTCTGGTCTACTCTCCACTATAGGGCAATAAGCCTACTTGTATTCTCTCCTTAATACAAGCTGACAAGTCTTCTCACTGACTCTCCTAGTTCAGTTTTACTGCAGCCCTTGTCCCTTTCTTTATTCCCTATCAGATCAACTCACTCAAAAGCTTCTTTCTCCCTGCCTATAATACTTCATCTCTGTTGAAATCCTACTCCCTGCTCTGTTGGAATCTTTCCCTGTCTCTCTTAAAATCCCTCTCTCTGTTCTGTCAGAACACTTCTCTCTCTCCTGTCAGAAGTGACAGCCTTTTTCACTCTCCCCCAACTCCTCCCCTTGGTGCTTAAACCAATCAGGAGTTGGCTGGCTCCTCCTCTTGCCTCCTTGCCTATACTAAGATGTCCGCCACTCTAAGCTGCCCTACCAAGATGGAGACCCAGCCCACTGACTCTCAGGCTTCAGCCTAGCCAGCAAAGGTTCGAATCTATTACACCTTTGTCCCACCCTGTTCATTCCACAGATATATAAACCCATTTTCCTACTTCCAACAGACCTCACTACCTCTGAGGATGCTTGCCATAGATGCAGGTGAAACGTCAGGAGAAAATGCCTCTAGAACATGGCCATATAGCCCGGAAAAACCTACAACAACCCAACATGTTTTGTAGTTACAGGTGTGGTTGAGATCTCTGCCCCCTTTCTCAAGCCCTTTGTAGTTTGAGCCATCATCTGACCTAGAAGACAAGAAGTGCAGAACCTATCATGATTCATGAGTAGCAGCTCATTCCATCTGCTTCATCCTTTCCCAGAACTGTACTGAGCACCTGCTAAGTTGTGAAGGGAATACACTTCAACATAAATAGGATTTGAGGAAAATTAAATCATAGCCATCTCACCGTCATGTGTGAAATATTTTCCAGCCTATCAGGGGTTCTAATTGAAAGATCAGCTCAGGGCTTAATTAAGAAACATATTTGCAATTATTAGTCAATTTATCATTTGTCATTGAACAGCAAAAGAGGGGAGAGGGAAAGAAGCCGTGGGAAGGACAGAGAAACCCTGCAGCATCGCATCAGAAGACATTTCAAATATCTTGTTCTAGATGTCATTAAATGCTAAGCTCCAACAATAGAGGAGACAACTCAAAGCTCTTGGCAGCATGCTGACAGACTTCTTCACATTAGACAAAAAATACGGGAGAAACTCAATTTCACTGCTTTTCCAGTCTTAATACTTTTGAGAGCTTTTGTTCTACATTGATTGATTTGTTGAATGTTGCTAGATCTTCGCTTTAGGACTGTATTATTATTTTTTTTATTATTATTAAACTTTATTTGTACCCCGCTAGCATCTCCCGAAGGACTCAATGCGGCTTACAGAGGCCAAGGCCTCAATACACAACATAACAATACACCTAAAGCAAATTAAAACAGTTAAAGCAGTATTAAAAACAACTAAACCACAAGCAATAAACAATACATCAAACAGGATAAAACTAGGCCGGGCCAGAGTAAAGGGTACAGGATTAAAAAGTGCTGATGTGACAGGTAATATGTAAGGATTATAGGGCAAGTGCAGTATGCAGTGTGCAGCAATCTTAATTCTAATAAAGTGCTTCTGGGACTTGGTATTGGAGATTTCCTAATCGGGAAAGGCACATCAGAACAGCCAGGTCTTCAAGTTCTTTCTGAAGACTGCCAATGTAGGGGCCTGTCTAAGATCTTAGGGGAGAGTGTTCCAGAGACGAGGGGCCACCACGGAAAAGAACCTGTCTCGTGTCCTCACCAAACGTGCTTGCGATGCAGGCGGGATAACGAGCAGGGCCTCTCCAGATGAGCGTAGTGAACGCGTGGGTTCGTAGATGGAGATGCAGTCACGCAGGTAGGATGGTCCCAAACCGTTCAGGGCTTTGTAGGTAAACGGCATCCAGTGGAGCTCCTTGAACAGGAGCGTTGACCTCTCTCTGTAGGGAGCACCAGTTAACATCTTGGCTGCTGCTCGTTGGACAAGTTGGAATTTCCGAGCCGTTTTCAAGGGCAGCCCCATGTAGAGCGCATTACAGTAATCCAACCTAGAGGTGACCAAGGCATGGACCACCCCGGCCAGATCAGCCTTCGCGAGGTACGGTCGCAGTTGGCGCATGAGTCTTAATTGTGCGAAAGCCCTCCCAGACACCGTCGACGCCTGAGCCCCAAGCGTAAGCGATGAGTCCAGGAGAACTCCCAGACTGCAGACCTGTACATACTTCCATGCTTGCAACTTCTTATTCTTAAAGGTGGGCTTGGATCATGAGAGATTGGTGTTAACACTGTCACATACATTAAGCTGGATTTTCAAGTTCTAACTTCATTTCACACCTAGCAGTATAGAATCATAAAATCATAGGGTTGGAGGAGACCTTGTGGGCCATCCAGTCCAACCCTCTGCCAAGAAGCAGGAAAATCACATTCAAAACACCCCCGACAGATGGCCATCCAGCCTCTGTTTAAAAGTCTCCAAAGAAGGAGCCTCCACCACACTCCAGGACAAAGAATTCCACTGTTGAACAATTCTCACCATCAGGAAGTTCTTCTTCATGTTCAGGTGGAACCTCCTTTGTTGTAGTTTGAAGCCATTGTTCTGCATTCTAGTCTCCAGGGCAACATAAACCAAGCCTGCTCCCTCCTCCCTATGACATCCCTTCACATATTTATACATGGCCTTCATCATGTCTCCTCTCAGCCATCTCTTCTACAGGCTAAACCTGTCCAGGTCTTTAAGCCGCTTCTCATAGGACTTGTTCTCTAGACTCCTGATCATTTGAGTCACCCTCCTCTGAACACATTCCAGCTTGTCAACATCTCCCTTCAATTGTGGTGCCCAGAATTGGATACAGTATTCCAGTTGTGGTCTGACCAAAGCGGAATAGAGGGATAGCATGACTTCTTTGGATCGAGACACTATGCTCCTATTTATACAGGCTAAAATCCCATTGGCTCTTTTAGCCACCACATGACATTGTTGGCTCATGTTTAACTTGTTATCCATGAGGACTCCAATATCTTTTTCACGCGTATTGCTGTCAAGCCAGGCATTGTCCCCCATTCTGTATCTTTGCATTTCATTTCTGCCTAAGTGGAGTATCTTGCATTTGTCCCTGTTGAACTTCATTTTTGTAGTTTTGGCCAATCATCTCTCTAATCTGTCAAGATGGTTTTGAATCCTGCTCCTGTCCTCTGGAGTCTTGGCTATCTCTCCCAATTTGGTGGTGTCTGCAAACTTGATGATCCTGCCTTCTAACCCTTCATCTAAGTCATTAATAAAGATGTTGAGCAGGACCAGGCTCAGGACGGAACCCTGCTGATGGCACTCCGCTCGTCACTTCTTTCCAGGATGAAGAGTAAACATTGGTGAGCACCCTTTGGGTTTGTTCGCTTAACCAATTACAGATCCACCTAACCATAGTTTAACCTAGCCCACATTGGACTAGTTTCCTTGCCAGAAGGTCATGGGGGAACTTGTCGAAGGCCTTACTGAAATCCAGGTACGCTACATCCACAGCATTCCCCACATCTACCCAGCTTGTAACTCTATCAAAAAAAAAAGAGATCAGATTAGTTTGGCATGACTTGATTTTGATAAATCCATGTTGACTATTAGTGATGACCACATTCGTTTCTAAGTATTTGCAGACCACTTCCTTAATTATCTTTTCCAGAATCTTGCCTGGTGTTGACGTGAGGCTGACTGAATTTTAATTCTTTGAGTTGTCTTTTTTCCCCTTCTTGAAGGTAGAGACCATATTTGCCCTCCTCTATTCTGCTGGGACTTGTCCTGTTCTCCAAGAACTCTCAAAGATGATTACCAGTTGTTCTGAAATGACTTCTGCTAGTTCCTTCAGTACTCTATGATCTAGTGTTGTAGTGCTCACCAATGCTTCCTCTTCATCCTAGAAAAAAGTGACGAGCGGAGTGCCGCAGGGTTCCGTCCTGGGCCCGGTCCTATTCAACATCTTTATTAACGACTTAGATGAAGGGTTAGAAGGCATGATCATCAAGTTTGCAGACGACACCAAATTGGGAGGGGGAGCCAATACTCCAGAGGACAGGAGCAGGATTCAAAACGATCTTGACAGATTAGAGAGATGAATGGCCAAAACTAACAAAAAGAAGTTCAACAGTGATACTCCACTTTGGCAGGAAAGATACTCCACTTTGGCAGGAAAAACGAAATGCAAAGATACAGAATGGGGGATGCCTGGCTCGAGAGCAGTACGTGTGAAAAAGATCTTGGAGTCCTCGTGGACAACAAGTTAAACATGAGCCAACAATGTGATGTGGCAGCAAAAAAAGCCAATGGGATTTTGGCCTGCATCAATAGGAGCATAGTGTCTAGATCTAAGGAAGTAATGCTACCCCTCTATTCTGTTTTGGTTAGACCACACCTGGAATATTGTGTCCAGTTCTGGGCACCACAATTCAAGAGAGATATTGACAAGCTGGAATGTGTCCAGAGGAGAGCGACTAAAATGATAAAAGGTCTGGAGAACAAGCCCTATGAGGAGCGGCTTAAGGAGCTGGGCATGTTTAGCCTGAAGAAGAGAAGGCTGAGAGGGGATATGATAGCCATGTATAAATATGTGAGAGGAAGCCACAGGGAGGAGGGAGCAAGCTTGTTTTCTGCTTCCCTTGAGACTAGGACGCGGAACAATGGCTTCAAACTACAAGAGAGGAGATTCCATCTGAACATGAGGAAGAACTTCCTGACTGTGAGAGCCGTTAAGCAGTGGAACTCTCTGCCCCAGAGTGTGGTGGAGGCTCCTTCTTTGGAAGCTTTTAAACAGAGGCTGGATGGCCATCTGTCAGGGGTAATTTGAATGCAATATTCCTGCTTCTTGGCAGGGGGTTGGACTGGATGGCCCATGAGGTCTCTTCCAACTCTTTGATTCTATGATTCTATGATTCTATAGAGCCTGTAAGAAACGTTGCAAGCAGTAGTATGTGTGCCAGAAGGGGAAAAAGGGTTACTCGCGAGCAGGAGTCAGATGAGGAACAACAGAGGAAAAGGATTCGGGATATATTTATGGCACCTACAGATGAGGACTCATTTGAAAGGTTCTCTGGGGATGAAGGGTCAATGAGTGAAGGAGAAGAGGGAGACACAATGGATGGGAATAGAGGATATATAAATAAAGTATTATTTATTTATTATTTATTTATTTATTTGCTTTATTTCTATACCGCATATTTCAGCCCAGACAGGCAACTCAATGCGGTTTACATGGTACAAATTATCAACAATGTCAGTGCAATTAAAACGCAACAAGTGCGACAAACAGGATCAACAACATCACTCCACAACAGTTAACTAAACAGAACAAGACAATCAACACACACAACATAACGCCTCAGTGAAATCAGATCTGTTCTCATAATCCTTGTGCCATTCCTATGTTCCATTTACCGTCTTCCTTGATTGGTTGCACTGCTCAACCAAACGCTTGTTCATAAAGCCAGGTCTTAACCTTTCTCCAAAACGCCAGCAACGAAGGTGCCTGTCTGATGTCTGCCGGTAAGGCATTCCATAGCCGAGGGGCCACCACTGAGAAGGCCCTGTCTCTCGTCCCCGCCAAGCGCGCCTGTGACGCAGGCGGGACCGAGAGCAGGGCCTCCCCAGACGATATTAATGTTCTAGTCGGTTCATAGGTGGAGATGCGTTCGGAGAGGTAAGCGGGGCCAGAACCGTTTAGGGCTTTCTAGGCCAAGGCCAGCACCTTGAATTGTGCTCGGTAGCGAATTGGCAGCCAGTGGAACTGGCTCAACAGAGGAGTGGTATGCTTCCTGAGTGCCGCTCCCGTTAGCAACCTGGCTGCCGAGCGCTGGACCATCTGAAGCTTCCGGGCAGTCTTCAGGGGCAACCCCACGTAGAGCGTGTTGCAGTAATCAATCCGGGATGTAACCAGAGCGTGGACTACCGTGGCCAAGTCAGACTTCCCAAGGTACGGGCGCAACTGGCGCACAAGTTTTAGTTGTGCAAATGCTCCCCTGGACACCGCCGAAACTTGGGGTTCTAAGCTTAGCGAAGAGTCCAGGATCACACCCAAGCTGCGAACCTGCGTCTTCAGGGGGAGTGTAACCCCGTCTAACACAGGCTGTAACCCTATACCCTGTTCAGCCTTTCGACTGACCAGGAGTGCCTCTGTCTTATCTGGATTATTATTATTATTATTATTATTATTATTATTATTATTATTATTAAATCTGGACCAGAGCAGACTACATTATATGACTCCAAATAAACTATTAAAATGCACTTAAGAAACCTTGTACAGAAAAGATTTTGCTGCTGATTTTCTGTCTTCAAGGTAAGTGTCAACAAGCCTGACCAAAACTTTTACATGTTTGTCAGGTTTGAGAAGAGAAAATTGACCCAATGTTCTTCAGGATGACATACGGTTTTCAGAAATGGCAAGCTCAAGATCTCAACACTGTATTCTTAGCTGACAAAATTCACAGTTAGGTGAAATAATCCAATTCTGTTTCTATAACCATTGTGCAATTCATTCTGGCTTAGAGTTATTGTTTTTTATTCGTAATAACTCACAAACCCCATCTATAAATTTAAGCTATTATTAAAAGTAGGGAAGTTCCTTTATTTGGAGCAATGAAAATGTCACAAAGCTTTCTATTTCATCAATTCTTCATTAAGCTGCAGAATAAACTTTAAAAGAATGAGGAAGAGAGACAAGAAAGATGAAAAACAATAAGTCCTTCATCAGCAGCTTGTAATAGTTTTGAAATGAATTGTAGGAAGTATAATGCAGACTTAATTAAGTACCAACATCTAGAGCAAGAATTGGGAACTTCTGGTGCTTTAGATTTTATTGGCCTACAATTTCCATCTCTCTGAGGCTACGTCTACATTGTAGAAGTAATGCAGTTTGACACACATGGCTGGATGCTAATAGATTCATGGGAGTTGTAGTGGTATAAGGCCATTAGCCTTCTCCACCTAAGGGTGCTTACGCTTCATCAAACTGCAATTCCCATGCTTCCATAGCATTGAGGCATAGCAGTTAAAGTAGCATCTTACTTACTATTTATTTATTTATCGTGTCATCAGCAACCATTGTATTACAATTCTAACAGAGCAAAACAAACACACAGATTAAAAAGGAAAAGGAAAAAAAAACACACATATTTTGCAAATTTGGTATTTGGTTAAATGTCCTTTGACCAGTATCTGGCCACTTGGAGTGCCTCTGGTGTTGCCGCAAGAAGGTCCTCCATTGTGCATATGGCAGGGCTCAGGGTGCATTGCAGCAGGTGGTCAGTGGTTTGTTCTTCTCCGCACTCGCATGCCGAGGATTCCACCCTGTAGCCCCATTTCTTAAGATTGGCTCTGCATCTCGTGGTGCCAGAGCGCAGTCTGTTCAGCGCCTTCCAAGTCGCCCAGTCTTCTGTGTGCCCAGGGGGAGTCTCTCATCTGGTATCACCCATGAATTGAGGTGCTGGGTTTGGGCCTGCCACTTTTGGACTCTCGCTTGCTGGGGTGTTCCACCGAGTGTCTCTGTAGATCTAAGAAAACTATGTCTTGATTTAAGTCGTTGACGTGCTGGCTGATACCCAAACAGGGGATGAGCTGGAGATGTCTCTGCCTTGGTCCTTTCACTATTGGCTGCTACTTCCCGGCGGATGTCAGGTGGTGCAATACCGGCTAAGCAGTGTAATTTCTCCAGTGGTGTGGGGCGCAGACACCCTGTGATAATGCGGCATGTCTCATTAAGAGCCACCTCTACTGTTTTAGTGTGGTGAGATGTGTTCCACACTGGGCATGCATACTCAGCAGCAGAGTAGCATAGCGCAAGGGCAGATGTCTTCACTGTGTCTGGTTGTGATCCCCAGGTTGTGCCAATCAGCTTTCGTATGATGTTGTTTCTAGCGCCCACTTTTTGTTTGATGTTCAGGCAGTGCTTCTTGTAGGTCAGAGAACGGTCCAGAGTGTCTCCCAGGTATTTGGGTGTGTTGCAATGCTCCAGTGGGATTCCTTCCCAGGTAATCCTCAGAGCTCGGGATGCTTGTCTGTTCTTAAGGTGAAAGGCGCATGTCTGTGTTTTAGATGGATTAGGGATCAGCTGGTTTTCCCTGTAATAGGCAGTAAGAGCTCCTAGCGCTTCGGAGAGCTTCTGTTCAACCATCTCAAAGCTCCCTGCTTGAGCAGTAATGGCATGATCATCAGCATAGATGAAACTCTCTGTCCCTTCTGGCTGTGGCTGGTCATTTGTGTAGATGTTGAACATGGATGGAGCAAGGACGCTCCCCTGAGGCAGGCCGTTCCTCTGTTTCCGCCATCTGCTTCTCTGGCCCTGGAACTTATTTTGGTGACCCCTTGTTGTCCAAGTAGAATAGTCTTCCAAGATCGGTGTACTGGCTGTGGGTCTGTAGGTGACTGTGGAGCCCTATTCTTGACGAAACGATTGGATGATCCGACGGAAAAATGATTTAATGATGAGACGCTGAGGACTTGTGTTTTACGGCTTTTATTTTTTATTGTTTTTATATAGTTTATATTATTTGTAATGTTTTTAACTGTATTTTATGTTGTTTGGGGGCATTGACTGCCAACTGTAAACCACCTTGAGTTGCCTTCGGGCTGAGAGGGGCAGTATATAAATATGGTAAATAAATAAAATAAATACATTGGGATCCAAAAGGGTATCTTGGGCATGGATATCTCACCAGATTTGGCCCAGGTTCCCACTAGGGCTGGGCAACCACGGAAAAATTTGTTTCTAAACTCGATTCGTTTTTTGGGGTTTTTTGCGTTTCGATATTTAAATGAATTCCGAAAATTTTCTTTAAAAAAGTTTGATATTTACAAAATTTCGTAAATTACGAAACAATTACGAAACGATTTCGAAACGAATACGAATCAATTCGTTAATGGTGGACGCGACCGCGCAATATGCTAAAAAACCTCCACATGGGACAGGGGGAACTTTTGAAGCTTCCCTCTCCCTCTATTGTTGACTTTTGGTGTGATATATATATTTTTTTTCACTAATTAAACAAACAACAGCTGTAAAACTTGCCCCAGACATGCGGAAAACTTGCCCCAGACAAGGGCGTTTCACCAGTATTTAATTTAATGGGTCTTTCTGTGACATCTGAAAACACTGTCACTGTTCATAGCGTTTGTTCCAAATGCAGTGTATGGGAGGTTGGGATAAGAGAAAAAGAATGAAAGAAGCTCAACAATGTAGAATGAGAAAGGATTTTCCTGCAGCAATGGTGTTAATCGGAAAAAGCTGAAATATAGAATATCATTTCTCTTGAATAAAACTGACAGAATATAAATCACTGTTAATACCTCCAGTCCTTCACAACAATACAGAAGGAATAAGGCTGTCTCTGCTCTACACATACTTTGTATGCTTCAAAGCCTTCTGCTTTGTCTGGCAATTCTGAATAATAGAGGATCCTGAGCCATGTATATGAAAGTTGGATTAATGTGCAAGATTTAATCTACAGTTTGCAAGGGCCAGGCAAATTCCAGGGGAAATCAAGAGTTTAAGAAATGTGCCTCCCAAACAGGAAAATGGGTCTCAAGTCCAACTTGTAATATATTGTTGTGACACATTTCTTGTCCCGTTCACTCCCTTCCCTCGTTGTGTTTTCAAAGTGTCCTGGCTCTTTGCTTTTGGTAAGATGGAAATGGGAACTTCACCTGAATCTGTCAAGAATTGAACCACAATATAGTATTTATTCAATAATTTTTGCTCCTAGGTTCTTTCCATTCCACTTTCAAAGACAATTGCTAATTTAGGAAGTTCTGTTTCAATGTGAATCAAATAATCTTGCTCATGTATGAACCATGTGCCGTCACACCCAGACCCTATAAAAATAAAACTAAGATGTGCTTCTCTCTTTGTCTGGGCAGACCGCGGGGGTCTTTCTTTAGAAGCTTGAGATTCCCAGCAACTGAGGCTACTACAGGTTTGAACACCATAACAGAATATTTATTTCTCAAAATCCTTGCAGACTTGGCACTGCTTGTCAAAGTTACAAACAAAACAGTCAATTTGTGAAACCATAGAGATGGTCTTTTTTTTCTTCAGTTACTGAGGTAACTCTTCCCCAAAAGGTAGAAAATATCCTGGGATCCTTTCACCCTAACCCTGAGTTGCTATGGTTAGAAAAACAGGTTTTTACTTCTCTATAGCTCAAGGTTAACTTTGGAGATGAAGTACTGCTCAATAACGTTCAATAACTTTTCTATATCTCAATTGCTATCTATAACTCAAAAGCGACAGCTCCCCGGTGGCCAGAAAAAGTTGTAATGTTAAATAGCCTCTGACTTTCTGTCTACATATGTTGTGTGTCTATGGCATTGGATGTTTGCCATGTATATGTACATTGTAATCCACCCTGAGTCCCCTGCGGGATGAGAAGGGCGGAATATAAATACTGAAAATAAATAAATAAATAAATAAATAGGCCACTCTGAGCCCCCTTTGGGGTGAGAAGGGCGGCATATAGTACAATATACTATACAATAATATTATAATTATATATTACATATAATACATACAATATAATACTACTACTACTACTAATAATAATATAATATTATAATTATACATTCTATATTACTTGTATTATTACTAATAATATTACAATGTAATGGTATAGTACAATATAGTAATATATAATGCTGATATTGTGCTATGTTAATAATATAATATATTGTATGTATTTCACCTGTCATGCCCAGCACTTTTAACTTTATCCGTTACATTTGGTCCGGCCCTAGTTTTAAAGTGTTATGATGTATTGTTTTATTGTTTTACTGTTACTGCTTTAATGTTTATTGGTTTGCTTTATGAGTTTTATTGTTTGTATTTGTTTGCTGTTGTTTTATTGTGGGCCTTGGCTTTTGTAAGCCGCACCGAGTCCTTCGGGAGATGTTAGCGGGGTACAAATAAAGATAATAATAATAATAATAATAATAATAATAATAATAATAATAATATATCTTGTAAGCTGCTCTGAGTCCACTTCAGGGTGAGAAGGGTGGCATATAAATGTAATAAATAAATAAATAAATTGTCTGTTGTCTAAAGGCATCAAATAGTTGCCATATGTAAAGCTGCCTTGAGTTCCCTTCGGGGAGGGAAAGACGGGATATAAATAGAGTAAATAAATACATAAATAAATAAATGTAAAATGGGCCAAATTCAACTGAATATTCCTGGAATAATTCTTCTTTCCCAAGCAACCACATCTCCTCTGGGAAGGGTCTCAGAAGTAGCTTCCTACAGCGACTAGTGAGCGAAGCATCTCCTGAATAAGCATCTACTTTATTATTCCGGAAACCTGGAATATGGTATCTAGCAAAAGATATGTCAGTACAGAAACAAATGAAAGCAGTTCTGTGTACATGGTATATGCTGAGCCTCTTGGACAGGGAGGCTTTCTTATATCAGTGCTTGCTTATCAAAACAAACCTTTAACTATGCCAGCAAGTCTCCAAACTTCCTGAGCCAGTAATCCCCTAAGAAAGGACTTGATCCAAAGCTATTTGCATGGACAATAAGTAAATGGCTCCTTTTTACTGGATCTTGGAGGGCATCTGGACGTACTAAATCACTCAACACAAAGGACATCTTCCCATCTGCGAGGAACAGGGGATTGCTGCTGCTCCCCCCCCCCCCCCCCCGTCATTTTGTCATCTCCGAAACCAATCTCAATTTCATCAATGGAGTCAATATCGCAGGATAGTAATACAAAGGACATGGCCTTTCGGGGGCTAGATAAAAATGTTATTTCAAAGGATCAGAACAATAACCCTGACCTAAAGCTATAGCTTGGTTGCTTGGCAAACACCGGTAATTTGTAATCCAGTCATCTAGACATTTCCTCATTATTTTCCTGTTGCCCTCCTCCTCCCTTCCACCTCATTGGCTGAGCGGCCAAAGCAGGGCCAGGGCCCTCATTGGATTTCCTCCTGGCTTGCTGACATCATAGCCAATCACAACAAAGCCATCTCAGGGGGTGGGCATGGGGAAAATTGAATGGAAAACTATATATTCTGTATTTACCTGCCTAGCAAAGATGTTGGCTTGTTTGGCAGATTACTGCTGTCTATAAGTGCAATTAAAGATACTTAAAGACACAGTATTTGCAAGGAAAAAGAACCAATTGAGCTTGTTTTGAGCCACAGGATAATATACGCTACAACTTAGAACTTGAGCAGGACTGAGACATTGCATCCACGGAACATATGAAGAAAATATACGCCAAAAGACTACTCACAACCTGAAGAAGGATTCCCGAAACAAGAATAGTGTACCCGGGATTCTTGTTGTTGTGTTTATAATTAGTGGACATGTGTACTATTTTCCTTTGAACATTCATGTAGACCTTGCTTATAGTATAGTCACAATTAGAACCCAGTTTGGTTTGTGAAGCAATACTAAAATAATTGAGGAATTATTTGTGTTTTGAATTGTTATTTGCTATTGAAACCATTAGACTTGGGTAACCACAGAAAAATTTGGTTCTAAACTCGTTTTGTTTTTAGGGTGCCCTTGCATTTCGTTTTTTTAAATAATTCCGAAATTTTCCTTTAAATAATTTCGAAATTTATGAAATTTCGTAAAATTACGAATCTATTCGTTAATGGCGGACGAGATTGTGCAATATGCCAATAAAAACTCCAAATGGGACAGGAGGAACTTCTGAAGCTTCCCTCTCCCTCTGTTGTTGACTGTTGGTGTGATAAAACAAACAACAACTATAAAACTTGCACCAGACATGTGAAAATAATTACGAAATAATTTCGAAAAAATTTCGAAATAATTACAAAATCATTACAAAATCATTACAAAATAAATTGAAAAAATTGTTTCGAATCTTAATTACTCCTCACACTATTCCTGCATGGCTTAATATTGGATCGTAAGCTAATTTAAATACGAATTAATAACGAATTACGAAATTAACGAACGAAACCGCCCAAGCCTAGAAACCATTGTTGTTATATAGATTACTGCTGTCGCCATCCTTTCCAACTGGAATAGAAAATGAAACCTTGGTGGCTTTCCTTCAACTTGGTGAGACGCTATTTTGGGAAATTTAGGGAAAATCTTTCTTGGTGCTTGCTGTCTCACCAGGTGGTCCAGATCCTACTTTTGGATCTAGTTGGTCTCTGCCTAAGCAGAGCCTCCCAAATTCATGTTCGGCATCACTTCCACTCTGTATTATAAAAGAAATGGGACAAAGAGAGTTTTCTGTGAGCTGAAAAGTTATGTGAACACTGCCGTATTTGCTGGCCTGGCCTCTCTTGCTTGTCTCATATACACACAGTCCTAGATTAAAAACCTTCCACTGAGGTTTTGGGAGAGGCAAAGCCCTTATACAACCAAAAAGTAATTATTCTTCAAAGTTTCTTGAAAGAGGGAGTTGAAGGTATTTAGTGATTAAAAACTTGATGTCCTTGAGTAAAAGTCAGATAAAGGAATTACCATGGACCTTAAGGCGGCCAAAATGACAAACATAAAGGCAGCAATAATGAGCCTGCCTTAGGTGATTAGTTTTTCTAATTAGAAGAACACATCTCATTTGTGTGCAGTAATCTTGGCCTATCTTTGACGTCATTTGGTTTGCCCCATTTTACTTGGATTCGAAAAAAAGAACACCCATGCACTCCTACAAAATCTGTATGGTGCTGTTTAACTTTTGACTTCCAAAAGAAAGCATATGGCTAGAATCCTATTGGTTCTATTTATCATTAACTCAATAGGATATTTCTTTTTTCTTTTTTTGTTGTGTCAGAAACTGCAAGTCGCTTCTGGCATGAGAGAATTGACCGTTTCCAAGGACGTTGCCCAGGGGATGCCCAGATGTTTTGATGTTTTTACCATCCTTGTGGGAGGATTCTATCATGTCCCTGCAGAAGGAGCTGAGGCTAACAGAGGGAGCTCATCCGCACTCTTCCCAGATTCGAACCTGCAACCTGCCGGTCTTCAATCCTGATGGCACAGGAGTTTATCTATGTGTCGGTGGCACAGTGGGTTAAACCGCTGAGCTGCTGAACTTGCTGATTGAAAGATCGTGGGTTCAAATCCAGGGAGCAGCATGAGGTCCTGCTGTTAGCCCCAGCTTCTGCCTACCTAGCAGTTCAAAAACCGGGATTGTGGTGCAGCCGGCTGAGTGTCAGCTGCATTAAGATCACTCTGACCAAAAGGTCATGAGTTCAAAGCCAGCTGGGTTGGAGTGGGTTTCCAACCAATTGTGTGCAGCCTGTTGTCAACCTTTGCAACCCGAAAGACAATTGCATCTGTCAAGTAGGAAAATAAGGTACAACCTTAAATTGTGGGGAGGCTAAATTAACTGATTTATGAGGCCATAAAGAAGACTCCAGCAAAGCATTCCAGCGGGGAAGCATGCGGGGAACGCGGAAGTGCTTCATCAGCGTCACAGATGGACAATGAAAGCGACAGCTCCCCTGGCGGCCAGAAAAAGTTAAATAGCCTCTGTGTATGTCTGTATATGTTTGTATGTCAAAAATTGGCATCGAATGTTTGCCATATATGTGTACACTGAGTCCCCTGCGGGGTGAGAAGGGCGGAATATAAAAGCTGTAAATAAATAAATAAATAAATAAATAAACATGCAAATAAATAAATAAATAAACATGCAAATATAAGTAGATCAATAGGTACTGCATTTGCAGGAACAGCAATCTATGCAGTCATGCTGGCCACATGACCTTGGAGGTGCCTACGGATAACGCTGGCTCTTCAGCTTAGAAATGGAGATGAGCACCACCCTCCAGAGTCGGACACGACTAGACTTAATGTCAAGGGGAAAGCTTGACCTTTACCTTAAAAGTAACTTGGAAAACTTTATTTTAGGGTTCAGAAGTCACTGCGCTATGCAGAGACTCACATAGATGATTCAATAAAATCACAGATTTAGAGGGGTGCAAGTAAATCACAGATTTCGAGGGTCATCCAGTCCAAATCCCTGTCATGCAGGGACACACTATCAGAGCACCCTCAGTCTTTCCAGACAAAGATGACTCCACCAAACTCCATGACAAGATATTCCACTGTCAAAAATACCTTACCACAGTGGTTCTCAACCTTCCTAATGTTGCAACCACTTAACACATAATATTATTTTCATTGCTACTTCATAAATGTAGTTTTGCTACTGTTATGAATCGTAATGTAAATATCTGATATGCAGGATGTATTTTCATTCACTGGACCACATTTGGCACATGCACCCAAATTTGAATACTGGTGGGGTTGGTGGGCATTGATTTCATCATTTGGGAGTTGTAGTTGCTGAGGTTTATAGTTAACATACAATCAAAGAGCATTCTGAACTCCACCAACAATGGAATTGGACCAAACTTGGCACATAGAACTCCAATGACCAACCAAAATACTGGAAGCTTTGGTGGGCATTGACTTTGAATTTGGGAGTTGTAGTTCACCTACATCCAGAGAGTACTGTGGACTCAAACAATGATAGATCTGGACCAAACTTGGCATTAATACTCAAAATGCCAAATGTGAACACTGGTGGAGTTCGGGGAAACTAGAACCTCCATGCCTTAAAGGGATTTAGATCCAGAGGAGGGCGACTAAAATGATCAAGGGTCTGGAGAACAAGCCCTATGAGGAGCGGCTTAGGGAACTGGGCATGTTTAGCCTGAAGAAGAGAAGGCTGAGAGGAGATATGATAGCCATGTATAAATATGTGAGAGGAAGCCACAGGGAGGAGGGAGCAAGCTTGTTTTCTGCTTCCTTGGAGACTAGGACATGAAACAATGGCTTCAAACTACAAGAGAGGAGATTCCATCTGAACATTAGGAAGAACTGCCTGACTGTGAGAGCCGTTCAGCAGTGGAACTCTCTGCCCCGGAGTGTGGTGGAGGCTCCTTCTTTGGAAGCTTTTAAGCAGAGGCTGGATGGCCATCTGTCAGGAGTGATTTGAATGCAATATTCCTGCTTCTTGGCAGGGGGTTGGACTGGATGGCCCATGAGGTCTCTTCCAACTCTTTGATTCTATGATTCTATGATTCACTGGTGCGAACCTCCGTTCCACCTCTCACACTCTCCCTTGCCTGCACATGCACACCATGCTGCCATGCACCCAAATATATGTTTTCCGGTGGTTTTTGGTGACACTTTTGAAACCCCTGTATGACCCCCCAGGTTGACAAACTCTGATTTAGATGTTCAGGAAAATTCTGAAACACATAATTTTCTTGAGAAGGAAAAAACCAGAAATCTCAGGACATTTTCTCAGAAAGATGACTTCTGGGAAACATTGACCCTCCTCCAATGTTCACACTGAATATGATAACAAAACTACTTTACAACATGCTGGAGCAATTGCACATTAATGGTTCTTCATGTTCAAAATATAATCTGAACTAAATAATGCAAAAGCTACCTAAGAGTCAGCAAGTTTGAGCTTGTCAGAATGATAAACAAGACCACTGGTGTAATAATACATTATGAAGTACATGCACTCATTCTGATAGCTGTACTGGCAAAAGGATGCTGACAGATGTATTGATCTCTGTCAGAAAACAATGAGGAGCAGGTCTTTTGTGCTGTTAGTACTAGGGCTGGGCAACCACGGAAAAATTTGTTTCTAAACTCAATTCGTTTTTTGGGGTTTTTTGCGTTTCGATATTTAAAAGAATTCCGAAATTTATCTTTAAAAAAGTTCGATATTTACGAAATTTCGTAAAATTACGAAACAATACGAAACGAATACGAAACGAATACGAAAAAACCTCCATATGGGACAGGGGGAACTTTTGAAGCTTCCCTCTCCCTCTGTTGTTGACTGTTGGTGTGATATTTATAATTTTTTTTCACTGATTAAACAAACAACAGCTATAAAACTTGCCCCAGACATGCGGAAATAATAACGAAACAATTTCGAAATGATTTCGAAATGAATACGAAACAAATACGAAGCAATTACGAAACGAATTGAAAAATTCATTTCGTTTTTTAGATGCTCCTGAATGGTTCGTTATCGCTTCGTAACCAAAAAAAAAATAACGAATTTTTAACGAATTACGAAATTACGAAACGAAACCGCCCAGCCCTAGTTAGTACATTGGAGATCACGTCTTTTGTTTGTTGCATTTCTTTTTTTATTAATAAACTTTTTATTCATTTTTATTAATAAACTTTTTATTTATTGAGTCCATGGTGCTCTCTGGATGTAGGTGAACTACAACTCCAAAACTCAAGGTCAATGCCCACCAAACCCAACTGTATCTCCATCTACAAACCCACGCGATCTCTTGGATCTTCCGCAGAGCCTCTTCTCTCGCTCCCACCCACATCTCAAGTGCGACTTGCGGGGACGAGGGAGAGGGCCTTCTCTTCATCCAGGCGTCCCCTGCGCAACGTCCTTGCAGACGGCCAATTCTCTCTCACCAGAAGCGACTTGCAGTTTCTCAGGTCGCTCCTGACAAGACAAAAAAAATCTCTCCTAGCTACTCTTAGAATTGCAAGCTAAGTTTCTAGGGAACAGGGAGTGGCAGGTGACATCTCTGTCCGTGCTTATCGAAATGACTTTTTGGCTTTGACTCTTTGGCCTCTGGCTTTATCGCAACACTGGACAAGACTCTCATCTGATTTGCTTAAAGGCTGTGCTCTTTGCTTGTAAAGCTGTTGGTCACCTGTGATTGAAACATCACTTCTAAACACTATAAATGCTTCTGTGTTGAGGCTGTAACCTTCTCCTTAATTGTTTGCTGTGGCTGCTTCTGTCCCAAAGGCATTTGCTCCCTTATTATCCCTTGCAAGTTTTTTTGTACTCTCATTAGGCTTAGGAGTCTGATCAGATAAAAACATGATTTCCTGATTGAGGCAATCAAGCCGCTTGCATAAGCCTTTTAAAAATCCTTCATTAGGTTCAAGAATCTCTTTATAGTGAATGGCGGCTGCTGAGGAAACTCATTGATCACATGAAAGGAGAAGATCGGCACTAAAGAGCTGAGAAGAGGAGCAGAAAGAGGACAATGGCTGGTGCCTAGACTGAAAAGCATGCCACAATTTAAGGAGAGGATGGATAGTTTTTTCTGAATGTATGGAGAGCAATTTTCCCTTGATCACTGAATAACTATAGCCTGTTGGAATATTTCTGGTTCGAGGTGGATGAATATGTCTGCTTTATTTTCAAGAGTCTTTGTGACAACAAAGAACAAATCCAAACCCTCCAAAATATTTATTTTTATGCCCATTTCAATGTGTGTGCATTTACATTTGAAAATTTCCAGGTACTGCCACTAAAAGGAGAAAGATAACAACTAGCATCCTTCCCTAGAGTACCTGTGGTTCCATTCATTTTTGTGGGGTTCAGATTCCCATACCCCACTATCAGAATCCATTTATGATACATCCCTTCCATGCCTTGTTTTGCTGCAAATAAGGTTTTGTTCCCAACCAGATACAGTTTCAGGTTACTTCTAGAGAGTCTCATATATAGTCATGGGGAAGAACAATAGCTCATTGGTACCTATAGCTTGACTGCAATAAATTGTCTTCATGGAAGCTTATGGATTTTATGGCAGGCAAAGCAGTATTGAACATTTGGTGATGGTGTCTATTATATGATACTATATGTACCTTGCTCATGATCTGCCTCCTCCCCATGGTTAACCCATCCTTCATGTACAGTTCATTATGATATGCTATAATGAACTGCACATGGGTTATATAGAAGTTGTTTTGTTGTGTTCTTTGATGTCCCATTTGGTTTTATAATATTGTAATGTATTGTTTGATGTTTTTATTGGGAGGAGCTTGTAGCACAGCCTAGTTTGGAAGAAGTCAGCAATGACATCAGCCAACAAAATATAACAAAGCCAGCGGACCTGATGGGATCCCTGCTGAAATCTTTAAAGAGGGAGGACCTGAGCTGACACAACAACTTCACCAGCTCATAGGAAAAGTGTGTATGACCAAGAAAATCCCAGCAGATTTAAAGGATGCCGCTAGGCATGTAGCTGGGGGGGGGGGGGGGGGACGGGGGGACAGGACTTGAGAGGCTTCAGCCCCCCCCCCCCAAATTCTCATGGGGGTCTGCGAGAAGGCCTTACTGGTACATTATTTAAACTGTTATGTTTATTCATATCATGATCTGATCACCATGCTC
The DNA here is from genome assembly GCF_037176765.1 of Anolis sagrei. Classification (NCBI taxonomy): domain Eukaryota; kingdom Metazoa; phylum Chordata; class Lepidosauria; order Squamata; family Anolidae; genus Anolis; species Anolis sagrei. The sequence goes on along the minus strand of NC_090027.1, from coordinate 12,365,986 downwards.
AATATATCCCATACGCATGGGGGTATTGGGGTAACAATACAAAAGGATTGCTGGGGTAGACCCTCTCTCACTCAGATTCAGCCCCCCCCCGAACCAAACTCAGCCCCCCCCCCCAAAATCCTTGTTACGGGCCTGGATGCCGCCATCATCACCCTCTTCAAAAAAGGGGAAAGAACAGACTGCGGAAACTATCTAGGTATCTCCCTTCTAACCTCAGCTGGGAAAATCCTCGCAAGAATCCTTGCAAAACGCCTTCTGCCCCTCTCAGAAGACACCCTCCCAGAATCCCAGAACGGCTTCCGCCCCGTGGACATGATCTTCACTGCACGACAGCTCCAAGAAAAATGCTGGGAACAAAATCAACCTCTGTACATGGCATTCATTGACCTTATAAAAATGTGCATTATGAGTACCTTAAAAACAAAAGAACCAATGAATGAAATCATACCAAATTTGGCAACAAAACGTCTCACATCACAAGGAGTGACCATCACTCAAAAGATTATGATTTTGTTATTTGGGAGTTGTAGTTGTTGGAATTTATAGTTCACCTATAATCAAAGAGCATTCTGAACTTCACCAACGATGGAATTGAACCAAACTTGGCACAGGACTCCCCTGACCAACAGAAAACACTAGAAGGGTTTGGTGGGCTTGAGTTTGGGAGTTGTAGTTCACCTACATCTAGAGAGCACCGTGGACTCAAACAATGATGGATTTGGACCAAACTTGGCACGAGTACTCAATATGTCTAAATGTGACCACTGGTGGAGTTTGGGAAAAATAGAATCTTGACATTTGGGAGTTGTAGTTGTGGGGATTTATAGTTCACCTACAATCAAAGAGCATGCTGAACCCAACTAATGATAGAATTGGGCCAAACCTCCCACACAGAACCCTCATGTGGGCCACAGCAATGCGTGGCAGGGGACGGCTAGTTTCTTCTAAGGTCCAAAAACATGGGAAAACCTCCAAACACCACATTTCTTCAAACACAAAGATAGAAGAAATGGATGGGTTTTGGTCTAAAGAATCCAATCCCTCACTACCTCTGAGGATGCTTGCCATAGATGCAGGCAAAATGTCAGGAGAAAATGCCTCTAGAACATGGCCATACAGCCTGGAAAAACCTACAACAACCCAGTGATTCCGGCCATGAAAGCCTTCGACAGTTCATCAAATCCAATCCCTATTACCAAATGTTAATTGTTATTCCTCTCTGGAATTTCTGGAGAGCCATAGCTTGATGGCTGGAGCTGATATCACATTTGGTAGCTTTGCTAGGTGAGCTTAAAGCCAATCTTTGAACAAATGGCATGAGTGTAAAGAATTATTATTTTCATAAAGAGAATATGAAACACAATCTCACATTTCCGACGCCCAAGCATTTGATGTTGCCATATACTGATATGAGCTCTAGCCTATTTTAGCCAGAGTAATGGTCTCTTGGAAATGATATTAGCAGGGAAATTTCCTCTTGAAGTGAATGCCAGTGAGATGAGATGTCCTGGCTATTAAACTGTCAATCTGCGTAATGTTTATTAGAGAAATAGATGATTTCTTTTTAAGCGAACTGACAGACGACCCATTAGATATAGCTATGTGTTTATTAAGTTGGAAACTAGGAAGGAACAAAACTGACTGGGTCATTTGCTTCTACATTTCAGGCTATCTCTTTATTTTATTTTATTTAAATGGGAAGGTTCAGTAGCTCTTTAGAAAATGAATTGCTGGGAGAGAGTTTAGCTGCATTTATTTTATTTCTGTGCCATTCCAACAGGGGAAATATTTAGGTTTAATGTAAACAATAATTGTTGGAAATATGCCCCCCGAAGCAGGAAAATTTGGATCACAGAATAGCTAATGTTATTCAGTCACATATTACAGGGCACACTGTGCAAAACCTGTATATAATGAAACAAATCTCAGGTGAGTTTTGGAATTGTCACATTTCTATAAAACCAGAATGAAAAGTTGACCCTCAATTTTGCTGATCTGCGTAATGCTAAAATATCTTCCAATTGACTCAGCCTAAAGGGACAAAGTCATGATTCCACAGGGATCTTATTAAAAGGGTCCTCAAGGAAATGGAAAATTATAAATGCCTTCCATAAGGGGGAACTAATAAGGCCATTAAGGTAGCAAGAGATATACTTATTTTTCTTAAAATTGCCACCTTAAAAATGCTGTGCCAATCTGACATGATTAGCATCCCAAGCAAAAAATGAATTTGCAAAACTGGTATTAGTAGCATACTAGCCCACTTATTGGCTTCCACAAGGTGCCAAAAGAAAAGTTTAATGTAATGCTCTCAAGGGAAGCTACCCAGTTTCTTAAAGTTTCAGGTGAACACTTGCATGGTCTTCCAGCCTTAAATGTGCAGCAGAAATACCCTGGGAAAAACCCAAAATGTTCCTTAAAAATAGTTTTGGATTACCTCTCTCCAATCAAACACCGTCTTGTTCTATCCCCATAGTACAACCCATATAAAAATGGTGAAATAACTTGGTTTAACTACAAGGCAGGCACGTAGCCGGGGGGGGGGGGGGGGGCTTGAGGGTGGTCCACAAGAAGGCCTTACTGATACTGAAGGCCTTGCAGTATACAAGCAAAGTAAATGAATGAATAAATAAATAAATAATTTAAACTGTTATGTTTATTCATATCATGATTTGATCACCATGCTCAATATATCTCATATGCATGGGGGTATTGGGGCAACGATACAAAAGGTTTGCTAGGGTAGATCCTCTCTCACTCAGACTCAGCCCTCCTACATCAAACTCAGCCCCCCACCCAAATCAAAATCCTGGCCACAGTACTGCTACAAGACTATTAGTTGTGTAGACATCAACTGGGGTGAGACAAGGGTGCATTTTAGCCCCTTTTCTCTTTAATTTTTATATAAATGACATCGTAAATACATTATCCTCTGACAGTCTACATCAGTGTTTCTCAACCTGGGGGTCGGGACCCCTGAGGGGGTCACGAAGGGGTGTCAGAGGGGTCGCCAAAGACCATCAGAAAACACAGTATTTTCTGATGGTCATGGGGGTTCTGTGTGGGAAGTTTGGCCCAATTCTATCATTAGTGGGGTTCAGAAGGCTCCTTGATTGTAGGTGAACTATAAATCCCAGTATCTACATCTCCCAAATGTCAAAGTCTATTTTCCCCAAACCCCATCAGTGTTCACATTTGGGCATATTGAGTATCTGTGGTCCAGATACATAATTGTTTGAACCCACAGTGCTCTCTGGATATAGGCGAACTACAACTCCCAAACTCAAGGTCAATGCCCACCAAACCCTACCAGTATTTTCTGTTGATCATGGGAGTTCTCTGTACCAACTTTGGTTCAATTCCATTGTTGGTGGGGTTCAGAATGCTCTTTGTTTACATGTTAACTATAAATCCCAGCAACTTCAACTCCCAAATGACAGAATCAATCCCCCCGCCAACCCCACCAGTATTCAAATTTGGGCATACTGGGTATTTGTGCCAAATTTGCTCCAGTGAATGAAAATACATCCTGCAGATCATTATTTAAATGGTGATTCATAATGTTAGGGTTATGGTTGGGGGGTCACCACAACATGAGGAACTGTATTAAGGGGTCGCGGCATTAGGAAGGTTGAGAACCACTGGTCTACATGGTCCTAAAGTTTTGTCCAGAACTATTAACATCCTGCTTCATGCTGATGACATGGTGATTATGGCAACATCTCCAGTGGGACTAAGAAGATCCCTGGCAAAATTCAATTTGTACTGTGAGCTAAATTCACTCATTATGAATAAAGATAAATCCAAAATTATAGTCTTTGGAAAAAACAGGAAACGGTACATGTAGTCCCTGAAAGGCGTGCATTTGGAACAAATTAATTGCTACAAATATCTAGGCATTATGTTCTCTTCATCTGGTGCTTGGGCTAACCACATTACTCATAGTATACAAAGAGCAATGAAAGCAGCAGGTTCCATTTATAAGCTGTACCATCATAGATACCCAGGCACAATCAGACCTGCCCTGGAAGTCTTTAAAACAGAAATAATGCCAACACTTTTATTTGGGGCTGAAATTTGGGGGCACATTAATTTGGCCAAGATCGGAGCCCTCCAAGTTAAGCAGCTTCGCACCTTCCTGGGCCTTTCCAGAACAACGCTGACGGTGGCAGTAAGGGCTGAGCTAGGAATACTCCCAGTAAAAGCTCAAATCTGAATGAGACAGTTTAATTACTGGTCAAAAGTAAACTCTATGGATCCCAATAAACTTCCTCGCCTATGTCTATAGGATCAAGCATGACCTGAAGTCATCATTGATGGCGGCTCTGAATAATGAGTTGGCTGGATTCAGTCTGCCTTTGCAATTTCTGGGTGTTTTGGGTCCGGGGGCAGGGCAATCGCTCAAGTTCGGGATGTCTATGCACAGCTGGACCTAGAGAGCATAGGTAGGTTTTCAGCCACAAGGTTTTTAGCTTCCCACAAAAGGAATATTTATTTAGAGCACTACCTAACTATTCCACTTCCTCTACCCTTAAGAAAAATATATACTAGGGCTATGTTTGAACAACTTGGTACTATGGTGCAAACCGGGCGTTACTGTAACATCCCAAGAAGTGAGAGATGCTGCGTCTGGGGAGAACAAACAGTGGAAGACATTGAACATTTCTTAATTGACTGTCCAGCATAGACTGAACTGCGAGACAGATATTTACATCCAATATTATACAACTGCAGGTCCCCCAACAGAAATGATATTCTGACATCCCTCTTGCAAGGGCAGGAAAGATCCACCATAATCAGAGTAAGACTTTTTAGTCTGAAAGCTATTAAGAAAAGAGCAGATTTCCTGAAAGAAGAACCAGGAAAATAAGATTCTGGCTATAAATAGAAGGTCAGCTCACCTTTTTGCCTTGTTTTTTACTCGTGTTCTATTTTGAAATGGTCATATGACTGATCAAATAAATAATAATAATAATTATTATTATTATTAGTTCTGTCTACCCTTAAGAAGCCCCCCTCCCCCCCCCCCTCTCTCTCATAAAGATTTCCCCTGACATTAAGTCTAGTCATTTCTGAATCTGGGGGTTGGTTTTCTTCTTTTCTATGTCGAAGAGCCAGCAATGTCTGTAGATGTCTCCAAGGTCATATCGTCAGCATGACTGCATGGACCACTGTTATCTTCCTGCAAAAGCAGTACCTATTGATCTACTTACATTTGCATGTTTTCGAACTGCTAGATTGGCAGAAGCTCGGCCTAACAGTGGGAGCTCACCCTGCTCCCTGGATTTGAACCATTAACCTTTCAGTCAGGAAGTTTAGTAGCTCAGCAGTTTAAGCCGCTACACCACAAGGGGGCATTCTCTCTCCCCCAACCCCTCTCTCTATATATATGCTCCCACTGATTCTAACACTCTACTTAAGACTGCTTTAAGGTGTACCTTTGAGGCCAGGGATTCTTGAAATAGAATGTCAAGTGATTTGAGGGACATTGTTCTATTTGTCATATAACTGCCATCTAGGCTTGTCTCTATTTTTCCCAAAAAAAAAACTATATATCTTTAAAAACTTTTATATAGCCTTACATAGTTGTCAGGCTTGTCTACCGCAGTCCTTTACCCCAAAGTAGACCAGGAATAAAATCTAGGTGTCCAGATGATGTTTCTGGACATCCAGTCCTTAATGTAGAGTAAGTCAGGCTGAGTTGGTTTAGGTCTGCATTAAGCACAATTGAGGAATTCTCCAAATCTTTGCTGAAATTTCAGAGCAGCCCTACATTTTGGGCTGAACATAGATAGCAGAACAGCTCCAAAGCAAACTGATCCACTGTTTAAACAGTTCAGTTAGGCGAACCCTCGTTGTCCGAGTAGGATAGTCTTCCAAGATCAGTGTGCTGGTGGGTCCGTAGGTGACTGTGGAGCCCTATTCTTGATCTGCATCTTCTCCCGCAGTGAGGGCATAGGTTTCCAGGTGGAAGGCAGTCTCAGTCGGGGTTGGCTTGATGCGCCTTCCTCTTGGCACATTTCTCTCTTTCGCCCTCCATTTGTGCCTCTTCAAATTATACAGCACTGCTGGTCACAGCTGACCTCCATCTGGAGCGCTCAAGGGACAGGGTTTCCCAGTTCTCCGTGTCTATGCCAGAGTTTTTAAGGTTGGCTTTGAGCCCATATTTAAATCTCTTTTCTTGCCCACCAACATTCCGCTTTCTGTTTTTGAGTTCGGAGTAGAGCAACTGCTTTGGGAGACTGTGGTCGGGCATCCGGACATGGTCAGTCCAGCGGAGCTGATGGCAGAGGACCATCACATTAGTCCTGGTGGTCTTTACTTCTTCCAGTATGCTGACATTTGTCCGCTTGTCTTTCCAAGAGATTTGCAGGATTTTTCGGAGGCAACACTGATGGAATAGTTTCAGGAGTTGCATGTGACGTCTGTAGACAGTCCACGTTTCACAGGCGTAAAGCAGGGTTGGAAGGACAATAGCTTTATAAACAAGCACCTTAGACTCCCTATGTGTGTCCCGGTCCTCAAACACTCTCTTCTTCGTATTTTCTAAGGCTTTCATGGCCGGAATCACTGGGTTGTTGTAGGTTTTTTCAGGCAGTATGGCCATGGTCTAGAGGCATTCTCTCTTGACGTTTTGCCTGCATCTATGGCAAGCATCCTCACTACCTCTGAGGATGCTTGCCATAGATGCAGGTGAAACGTCAGGAGAGAATGCCTCTAGACCATGGCCATACTGCCCGAAAAAACCTACAACAACCCACTCTCTTCTTCATTCAGAAAAAAGCTGAACTCGCAGAGCTCAGGCAGTGTTCTATTTCATTGTCAATATTGGCTTTTGTGGAGAGGTGGCTGCCAAGGTAGCCTGTCTACACAGGCCAATGCTGTACTCAGTGGCAAATAGCTTGGGGTTATGTCACTCCTGTTGTTGTGATACCCAGATGGAGAACTCTAGAGATAGCTGACAGAGCATATGTAAGACCCCTTACAAGTTTAAAACTTTCTTGCGGGGGAAAATACATCAAAAGTTCTCGGATACTCAGCAAAACAATTCTCTACAAATTTGCCATCCAAAAAATGTTCATTTTATGTGTAGTTTAGGTGGAATTTAGATCTATATATGGATTTGCATGTTCTGTGGAGCACAAGTGTAATGAATAAATAGTCCAAACAAAACACAGACTTAAGGGGAAATGCAAGAAACAGTGAAAGAAAGGGCTTATGTCTGGAATTATGTTGCAGTGGCTTGTTTGCATTGGGAAATGAACACCAGCAGTCTTGGTCTTATAGGCAGGGATTTGCTGCCATCCCATGGTAAGGCCAAAGCATGACACCAGGTAAGCTTTTTCTGAACAAGTTGGAAGGTTATTATTGTGACTGTGTCAATTTTGTCCTATTATATTTAAAATGCAAAAGAATTTGTAGTATCAAGTCAAAAAGTATAATCTTGAAACATGAGCAGTGTGTGTGAATGCACACAGCATATGTAGGAATGGGTGGCTCAGTCTATTTTTGTCTCTGTTTAACATGTGTTAATTCATATACCCATTCTGTCCCTTTCCTGCCAGCTGCTATTTCCATAACAAAAGATGTACTGGGTGATTACATCCACACAATTAATTTGATGTCTATCTTCCAGCTAATTTAGTTTTTTCTTTTGATGTTGGTTGTGTGCATTTGAGAGAGAAATAGACTTGACCAGCGCTTGCCCCCCCCCCCCCCCCAAATATCTAAGTTCTTGTTTATGCGGTTTCTTCCCACAAACACCCAGCATGGGCCCAGTTTGTGCATGGCAAAATATGCCCTCCGTTATAATCAGAATTACTGGAAAAGGTTTCTCCTGGGATTATAGGATTAACATAACTCAAAAACCACTGGACGAATTGACACGGAATTTGGACACAATACACCTAATCAGGTCAACGAGTGGCCATCACTCATAAAAACACTGAAAAATACAGCAGAAGAGACTTAAAAATCTAAAATCTAAAAAACAAAAAAATACATTACAGTGCATGTGCAAAACCACATATGTACACAAACACACAGGCCTGGGTAACAACGCAAAAAATTGGTTTTGTAATCGTTTTGTAATTGGGGTGTTTTTTTGTTTCGTTATTTAAAATAATTACAAAATTTTCCAAAAAAAAAGTTCGGTATTTACGGAATTTTGTAAATATTTACAAAACATTTTGTAAAGATGGCGCCCTTTTTTTTTCAATATTTTTAAAATATTTTTTTTTTCAAATATTTTTCAAATATTTTTTAAATTTAAAATTTTTTTATGTCTACTAGACATAGTGAGGCAATTGGCTACAACAGCAGCTGTTGATGCTGCATAGCTAATTAATTATCAGAAACCCATAAGTCATTCCATGTGATCTCTCTCTCTCATAAACACTCCTCTGTCTTAGGGGGGAAAGTATTGTGTGTACAACATGCTTGTCCCATACCCTTTAAACAGCATTTCAGATGTGGTAGAAGTCTCTAATCCCTCTACCAACACTGAAGAAAGATTCAAGCCAGTCCTGTTGGCTTTCACATATGGAACACATTGTGGGTGCCAGTTTGTCTCATGGACCAAAATGTCTTGGACCGACCTCCACAGGGCTAGTGTGGCTCAGGGATAGCGTGCCAGCCTCAGAAGCAGAAGTTTTCAGGTTGGTCTTCAGGCGGGCTGGGGAGGTGGGGTGTTTACTCACCTCCCCCACCGGAGCCTTTACTGCTGGCTTCGGCGGCATTTCGGCGCTTGTTCCTGCACCGGGCTGCCGACTGAGCGGCGGGCGCCATTTTTGGCAGGCTACGGCCCTCTTTTTTGTTTTCAGAGTGCTTCGGGGGGGTGCCTCTCCCCCCTCCCTCCCTTACTCGATGTTGGGCTCTGTTGGCGGCTCGGCTGCTTTTATATTAAAAACAAAAAAAACAAATGCGCTCGCGGCGCCGCCGGGCAGTGGGCGCCATTTTAGGCTAGCTGCTGCCTTCTTTAATTCCAGTAGGAGGGGGGCTAGCCGGCCAATCAGGAACAGCCACGGTGCACTGCTGGGTGCTTGGGAGCACCGGATTGGCTCCCAGGGCACCAGCATCCTCCATTACATTAACGAAACGAGCGGAAGCTCGTTAAAAGTATGGGGGATGCCGATTCGTTATTTTAAAGCCCTGCCAGGTTTTAAAATACGTTTCATATTCATTTTGTAATTGCTAAATTAACGAATATTTAACGAATTACAAAATAAACGAAACGAATAGCCCAGGCCTAATATATACACATATACACAAATATATACACAATACACACACACATATATGCACACACAAAACACATACACAGAAAGGGGGAAGGAAGGAAGGAAGGAAGGGGAGAAGGAGGGAGAGAAAGAGGGAAAGAAGGAGAGAAGGAAATTAAAAAGTGAAAGGGAAGGAATGAAAGAGAGAAAGAGGGAGGGAAGGAAGGAAGGAAAGAAAGAAACAAGGAGGGATGGAACCAAAGAGCAAAAGAAGTGAGAAAAGAAACAGGTAGAGAAGGAAGAAAGAAGAAGGGAAAGAAAAAGAGGGAAGGAAGGAAAGAGGGAGGGAAGGAATAATAAATAAATAATAATAAACTTTATTTATACCCTGCAACCATCTCCCCAACGGGGACTCGGGGCGGCTTACAGGAGGCCAAGGCCAGACAACATATTACAGCAAAATAAAACCAAAAGCATAAGCAACAAACAACAGCATCACAATTATATGAAAACATATGAATACAATAACAATATAACATTACAATAAACATAATCACAGTAACAGTGGGCGGGCCACATGTGCAGAATAAAATGTTAAAAACTCGAATGAGAGAATAAAAGGAGCAAGTTATTTGCAGTAAGGAGCTCATAAAAGACACAGGGTTGTGTAACCAAACTTTCCCATTAGGGGTGTGTGTACTCCAGTGACAGAAGTGTTGAGGGGAGCAGTAGTGTCATGTTGTGCACCTTGTTCTGGTATGGCTGTACCAGGAGCTCCAACTTCCTTTTCTTTCTTTCAGTGTTTGCATGTATTCCAAAGTTCCATGCATTTTGCAATAAGGTGGCTTCCCTTGGTTTGCAATTATAGGGCCTATGACCCATCAGTCATTGTTAAGTTTTGGTTCCGCCCCTTTCCCCAGGGCTCTGGGAGGAGAGGGAGCCATTTTAGGTCAGTCTTACAGTTGAAAGCTTAGCTACAGGACGTGAATCAGCGCCACCTGTAGAGAAGCTTCATTTCTTACAACATCTGGGGGAAGCATCTGGGGGAAACAGCCCTAAAGCTTCTAAGGAAAACAGTTTTATAGTCCAACCCTTGTTGGGGTTAAAGATACAGATCCACACCATTCATGGAGAAAATTCAAAAGGACTCCAGCTGGAAAATCTACAAAGCCTTCGCTGGTAGGTCTACTCGGGACCCAAGAAGCAGTTTGAAACCAGGAGTAGGGCCAACACCAGCAAAGTTTAGAAAACAGATTGCCCGGGAGGGGTCAAAAAGGGTTTTCCTTGTTAAAGAAAGAAATAGTTCTTCAATGTGCCTGTCCTTTGGAGACAAGTTAAGAAGCATTTGTTTAATTTGTTGAAGATCTAAGAAGTATTTGGTTGTTTGTTGAAGACTTAAGCAATAATAAAGGACTTTGTTAAACCTTTCAAGCTTCTAAAGACTCTGTATAGGAAAATCCTTAGGGCCTCTTAGCCGAGCACCCCGGCTTCCCGCTGGGCACAAAGGGCACATCCTGTTCAAAAGCCAACTGCTATAGGCCCAGCGAGTGACTGCACACACCTACTCACCAAAGGCGCAGCAGAAGAAGAAAGAAAGAAAGAAAGAAAGAAGAAGGAAGAAGAGAAAGAAAGGAGAGAAAAAGGGAGGGAAGGTTGGCCACAGCAATGCGTGGCGGTTGCAGCTAGTCAAAGTATAAAAAATAGCTTGCATTTGATTAAATCAAAAGAGGAGATTATAGGAGGAAACAGAAACTTGCCCTTCCCAATAGGTGCAGGAAAATGCAAACTCTGATCTTGTGAATTCTTCCCATTAGTACTTTTTCTTGAGGGACGGTCCCAGAAGGTGTTATTGGGTGAAACCTGTTCGACTCCACAACCATTGTCATGTGGAGTCCCACAGGGTTCAATTGTCTCCTATGTTGTTTAACATATACATGAAGCCACTGGGAGAGATCATCCAGAGTTTCGGAATGAGGTGTTATCTCTATGCGGATGACGTTCAAATCTGTCACTCCTTCCCACCCATTACCAAGGAGGCTGTCGGAACTTTGAACCAGTGCTTGGCTGCTGTGTCGGATTGGATGAGAGCTAACAAATTGAAATTGAATCCAGACAAGACAGAGGTCCTACTGGTCAGTCGTAAGGCCGAACAGGGCATAGGGTTACAGCCTGTGTTAGACGGGGTTACACTCCCCCTGAAGACGCAGGTTCGCAGCTTGTGAGTGATTCTGGATTCATCACTGAGCCTGGAACTCCAGGTTTCGGGGGTGGCCGGGAGAACTTTTGCACAGTTAAAACTCGTGCACCAGCTGCGCCCGTACCTTGGGAAGTCGTATCTGGCTACGGTGGTCCACGCTCTTGTCACATCCCGAATAGAATACTGCAACGCGCTCTACGTGGGGTTGCCTTTGAAGACTGTTTGGAAAATGCAGTTAGTCCAGCGGGCGGCAGCTAGATTACTCACCGGAGCGTCATACAGGGAGCATACCACCCCCCTGCTGTGCCAGCTCCACTGGCTGCTGATCCAATTCTGAGCACAATTCAAAGTGCTGGTCTTGACCTATAAAACCCTATATGTCTCCAGTCCAGCGTACCTGTCCAAATGTATCTCCTTCTACGTCCCACCTTGGAGCTTAAGATCTTCTGGGGAGGCCCTGCTCTCGTTCCCGCCTTTTTCTCAAACACACTTGCCGGGGACGAGGGACAGGACCTTCTCGGTGGTGGCCCCCCACCTGTGGAATTTTCTCCCCGGAAAAATTAGGTCATCATCATCCCTCCTCACCTTTAGAAAAAAGGTTAAAACGTGGCTGTGGGACCAGGCCTTCGGGCAATCAGGTTAAAGGACAATTGATAATGTTTGACTATGGCATGGAAGAGGATTTGGATGAGTTAAGAGGAGTAATCATTAGTAGATGGCTAGCTAAACAGCCACCAGACGGGCAATAGCTATTCAGAGTGTAAGTATACTGTTTTAATCTTTATTTATTATTAATGTTCCTGTTTAATTGTTATATTTGTTATTCTGTATTTTATGATGCAGCATTGAATTATTGCCAATTATTGCCTGAGTCCCTCCAGGGGTTGAGAAGGGCGGGGTAAAAATGTTCGAAATAAATAAATAAATAAATAAATAAATATTTTGACCACATTTGAAGTTGCCTGGCAGTTTGTGTCCTGGTTCTCAGTTCTGAAGGGTATAATATAGCCATAACTTTCAAACTCAACAGATGTTGGATTCAGCATGAGTTTGTGTGTAAAGGAGAACTGATTAAAATTGCTCAGAGTTCGTCAGCAAGGACATCCATATAGAAGCACAAATAGGAATTACTTGGTGGAAATTACAAAATGGCTGCCTTGGGCCCATTGTGTCCTTGCTGTTCACAGCTGAAGCTGTCCACAGCTGGGCCTCCTTTGACTTTCGTTAGAGAAAGATGGGCATTTAATAGCTATTTATTTAAAGGTCATGATACTGTGTTTTCTTTCTTGCCAGCCTTCGTGCCAGTGAATTGTTGTTTTACTACTTAGCTTTCCAAGGCATGTGTCCCCTTTCCAGACAAAATCACCACTTTCCCACTCAGCTGTTCTGATTGCATGAAGAGGAACCTGATTGCATTATTATTCATCCATCAGTTTCGTAAAAGATGTTTGCAAAAAAACCCACCACCTCTCTCCAGGCACCCTAGAAGCTTTGATGAAATTATATTTCATTGGGGAGTGGGAGAGCTGGCTCGATGTGATCCCAGCAGGTGCAGAAGTGGGCTGCACTCTCATTCATTGAACCATTTGCAAGAGGTTGCCCCTAATCCCTCTCTACTGTTTATCCTTTCCCTCTTTATGAGGTCCAGCCGATGAGTGCCAAACAATGCAAGTCACAAAAGAACTGTGAACTTTCTTCCTTCTAAGGGATCTGTTGATGCAGCTGCAGCAACTTAGGGAAAACTACTCCCCTTGCCATTTTTTAATTTTTTCTATTTATAGGATTTAGAAAACATTCCATGTTTTAGTTATTTCATGTCAAAAGCATTGCATAAATAAGTATAAAACAGATAAAAATAGAGGAAACACAAATGGTTTAATATAGGGCTGTCCAACCACGGAAAAATTTGTTTCTAAATTCGATTCGTTTTTAGGGGGTTTTTGCGTTTCGTTTTTTAAAAGAATTCCGAAATTTTTCTTTTAAAAAGTTCGATATTTACGAAATTTCGGAAATTATGAAATAATTTCGAAACAATAACGAATCGATTCGTTAATGGCGGACGCAATTACGCAATACGCTAAAAAACCCTCCAAATGGGACAGGGAGAACTTCTGAAGCTTCCCTCTCCCTCTGTTGTTGACTGTTGGTGTGATAATTTATTTTTTTATCACTGATAAAACAAACAACGACTATAAAACTTGCACCAGACATACGGAAATAATAACGAAATAATAACGAAACAATTACGAAACAATTACGAAATGAATTGGAAAAATTCGATTCGTTTTTTAGTTGCTCCTGAATGGTTCAATATCGCTTTGTTATTAAAAAAAATAATGAATTAATAACGAATTACAAAATTAACGAACGAAACCGCCCAGCCCTAGTTAAATAATTTTTGACCAAAAACGGGCAACAGAGACGATATTGTTTGTAGCTTTAGACAATTCATCTTCTGTGCATAGGGCAGGGCATTGAGGACAAGCATGCAGAGTTGTTAGACTGTTTGACTGTTTGAACATTTTTATACTGTTTTTATACTGTTTTTATTTAAATTGTATATTTATGCTTTTGGTTGTGGGCACCATGATGTGCCGATTGTTAGTTGCCCTGAGTCCCTCTGCGGAGGTCAAGATAGGACGGGATACAAATGTCCGAAATAAATAATAAAAAATAAAATTGTTTGTTCTGCTCCACAGTTGCACAAAGTGGAGGATTGTTCCAGGTAGTGCCATTTTGCCAGGTTGTATTTTGATCTGCCCACCACACTTCTGAGTCTGTTCAGGGACTTCCAAGTTGCCCGTTCTTGGTTTGCCCCCAAAGGCAGATCTTTTTGAGGGGGGTCATCCATTTAGGATTTCCTGGTTTAGCTGACCAGGGGATACTCTTGCTGTTTCTGGGGGAACATTAAGAGGAGTAGTAGTTCTCGTGAAGCTTTTCCTTGATTTAAGTCTGATGAGGAGATATTGGAAAAATAGATATTTATTGATTTATGCATAAATTGTATCTACTTTACAAACACGGAAATATAGAAAAAACAGGTTCTCTGTGTATAGAAAGAAACCCAAGCTGACAAGACAAGCAGGCTACGTCCAAGGCATGGCAGGAGGGAGGAGAAGGTAGGCATGTTATCTCTACAATTCCACGAGAGAGAGATAAGCTTATACTGGGAGCCACAGGCTGGTACATCTAGGCTCTAAGTAAGGAGCACTTCTTGACAGGCCAGAGAGGGCCCCCTTGATGGATGACTGTAAGATGCTTGCTCTTCAGCAAGACACAGAGACATGCCTTTTGCATGTGGAAGGTAGAACTTGATATTCTTATGATGCTAAGATGACGTAAGAATGACGTTAATATATGTACTACTATGTTCTTTGTTTGCTTGAACCTGGAATCTATGAAAGCCACAGTCCGCCCCTATTTCATTGCTCTGGTTTGCTTTTGGGCGCTAGTCCACTCCAGGGCCCCAGCTGGATAAATAAATCCGTGCTTTTCAGACCTCCAGGACCTCTCTTTGTGTCTCCTTTCCTCAAACCCTTTCCCCTGCCATTTCAAGTCTACTGTGAGGAGGCTGGTAGCTATGCAGTGGATGTGTTCAACCTTATTTCTTTCACAGTTAGCAGCAACTTCCTGTCATACATCGTGGTTGGGGGTGGGGGGCAATGCCAACCGGTTTGTAGAGTTTATCAACAGGTGTAGGTTTTAGGGCTGTCCAAACACGGAAAAAATTGTTTCTAAACTCGATTTGTTTTTAGGGGTTTTTTGCGTTTCATTATTTAAAAGAATTCCGAAATTTTCCTTTAAAAAAGTTCGATATTTACGAAATTTCGGAAATCATAAAACAATTACGAAACAATTACGAATCGATTACGAATCGATTCGTTAATGGCGGCCGCGATCGCGCAATACTCTAAAAAAACTTCTGAAGCTTCCCTCTTCCTCTGTTGTTGACTGTAGGTGTGATAATTATATTTTTTTTCACTGAGAAAACAAACAGCAACCCTAAAACTTGCACCAGACATGCGGAAATAATAACGAAACATTTACGAATCAATAACGAATCAATAATGAAACAATTCCGAAACAATTACGAAACGAATTGGAAAAATTCGTTTCATTTTTTAGTTGCTCCTGAATGGTTCAGTATCACTTCGTTATCAAAAAAATAACGAATTTTTAACGAATTACGAAATTACGAAACGAAACCGCCCAGCCCTAGTAGGTTTAAGACATCCTGTGATTATTCCGCATGTTTCGTTCAATGCTATAATAGCCTGCTTCATGTGAACAGACTTGCGCCAAACAGGGCAGGCATGCCCAGCAGTTGAGTAAGACAAGGCCAGGGTTGATGTTCTTATTAATTTTGAGTCTGCACCCCATGCACCACCAGTAAGTTTCTTCAGGATGTTGTTGCACACAACTACTTTGTGCTTGGTGTTCATACAGTGTTTTCTAAATGTTAGTGTTCAATCTAAGATGACACCGAAATATTTAGGATGGAATCATGTTAGAAGCGGTTTGGAGCAGTAAGCAATACATAATAGGGAAAAGGTTACTGAGAAACTAACATTTATAAGGGGGTCTTCTAACATTTGCTGGAAATGTGAAGATAAGGACAAAGCAGACACTTTCTTTCATATAGGTTTGTTGTTGTTTATTCGTTCAGTTGCTTTTGACACTTCGTGACCTCATGGACCATCCCACTCCAGAGCTCCCTGTCAGCCATCACCACCCCCAGCTCCTTCAGAGTCAAGCCAGTCACTTCAAGGATGCCATGCATCCATCTTGCCCTTGGTCGGCCCTTCTTCCTTTTTCCTTCCTTTCCCCCCAGCATCATTGTCTTCTCTAAGCTTTCCTGTCTCATGATGCAGCCAAAGTACTTCATCTTTGCCTCTAATCTCCTTCCCTCCAGTGAGCATCTGGGCTTTATTTCCTGAAGTATGGACTGGGTGGCTCTTCTAGCAATCCAAGGCGCTCTCAGAATTTTTTTTCCAATACCACAGTATCTTCCTTATGGTCCAGCCCTCACATCTGTAGTTTACTACAGGGAATACCATTGATTTAACTATAGGGTAAACTTGCAAAACGAATTGGGATGGGTTACATTATATAATGGAGAAAATCTTGAATGTTAAAGATGCAGATGAAACCAGGATTGTAGTCGATAAGATCACTAAATGAGTAAGATGAAAAGAAATATGAAACAATTCTACGATAGTATGATCATGGCTGCAAGATTATTCTATGCCCCAAGGTGGAAAGATACAACAATTCTGCCAACAGAAGATTTACTGTTGAAGATGAATAACTTAGCAGAGGTGGATAAACTGGCCATTTTGCTCAAAGATACAGCAGAGTAATTTAAGCAAAATAGCATCTAGTTCTTGCATAATTGAGAGACCATTAAATAAGATTATCATTTGAAAAATATTAGATGTTATTGTAAGTTGCTTAATAAGTTAACCAATTTGAAAGAGAACTAAGACAATGTTTGTAATACAGGAATATATATAAGTTTTTAAAAATTATCTGAATGTATGTGTGTGTGTGTGTGTATAAAAGTCAGTGTTTGTATGCATGTGGGTATGTGGCAGCTTTCTGATTGGCTCCCACTTCCACAGGCCACTGTGACCTCCACGGGTGACAGACCTGGACCAAATTTGGCACACATAACCCCCATGACCCCCTTTATGTTCTGGTGTGGTTTGGGGGAGGCCAGGCAATGAATGATGGGATTTCCAGTACTTTCAATCACTTTGGTTCCCACAGACCACTGTGGCCCCCAAAAATGACAGAAGAGGACCAAATTTGGCACACAGACCCCCTATGACCCACTTTAAGCCCTGGTGCAGTTTGTGTGAGATTGGACCATGAATGGTGGAACTTGCAGTACCTTCACTCACATCCTGAGAGCACTGCGACCCTCATCCAATGACAGAAAAAGACCAAACTTGACACACAGAGCCCCCATGACCCACTCTACATCTTGGTGCAGATTGAAGGAGGACAAAACATGGATGATAGGACTTGGAGTACCTCACTCACATCCTGATACCACTGTGACGCTCATCCAATGACTGATAAAGACCAAACTTGGCACACAGCACCCCCATCGTCCACTCTACATCCTAGTGCAGTTTGGAAGAAGATGGATCATGGACGATGGGACTCGCAGTACCTTTACTAAGCTCACCCAAGAGTATTGAAGGAACTAGCGGAAGTCATTTCAGAACCATTGGCAATCATCTTTGAGAGTTCTTGGAGAATGGGAGAAGTTTCAGCAGATTGGAGGAGGGCCAATGTGGTCCCAATCTTCAAGAAGGGGAAAAAAGGATGACCCAAACAACTACCGTCCGGTCAGCCTCACGTCGATACCAGGCAAGATTCTGGAAAAGATTGTTAAGGAAGTGGTCTGCAAACACTTAGAAACAAATGCGGTCATCGCTAATAGTCAACATGGATTTATCAAAAACAAGTCATGCCAGACTCATCTGATCTCTTTTTTCGATAGAGTTACAAGCTGGGTAGATGAGGGAATGCCGTGGATGGAGTGTACCTGGATTTCAGTAAGGCCTTCGACAAGGCCCCCCATGACCTGCTGGCAAGGAAACTAGTCCAATGTGGGCTAGGCAAAACTACAGTGAGGTGGATCTGGAATTGGTTAAATGGACGAACCCAGAGGGTGATTCTCCCCAATGCTTCCTCTTCATCCTGGAAAGAAGTGACAAGCGGAGTGCCACAAGCAGGGTTCCGTCCTGGGGCCGGTCCTGTTCAACATCTTTATTAATGACTTAGATGAAGGGCTAGAAGGCAGGATGATCAAGTTTGCAGACAACACCAAATTGGGAGGGATAGCCAATACTCCAGAGGACAGGAGCAGGATTCAAAACAATCTTGACAGATTAGAGAGATGATTGGCCAAAACTACCAAAATGAAGTTCAACAGTGACAAATGCAAGATACTCCCCTAAGGCAGAAAAAACGAAATGCAAAGATACAGAATGGGGGACGATACCTGGCTCGAGAACAGTACGTGTGAAAAAGATCTTGGAGTCCTTGTGGACAACAAGTTAAACATGAGCCAACAATGTGATGTGGCGGCAAAAAAAACCAATGGGATATTGGCCTGCATCAAGAGGAGCCTAGTGTCTAGATCTAGGGAAGTAATGCTACCCCTCTATTCCGCTTTGGTTAGACCACACCTGGAATATTGTGTCCAATTCTGGGCACCACAATTGAAGAGGGTTATTGACAAGCTGGAATGTGTCCAGAGGAGGGCGACTAAAATGATCAAGGGACTGGAAAACAAGCCCTATGAGGAGCAGCTTAAGGAGCTGGGCATGTTTAGCCTGAAGAAGAGACGGCTGAGAGGAGACATGATAGCCATGTATAAATATGTGAGAGGAAGCCACAGGGAGGAGGGAGCAAGCTTGTTTTCTGCTGCCCTGGAGACTAGGACGCAATGGAACAATGGCTTCAAACTACAAGAGAGGAGATTCCATCTGAACATGAGGAAGGACTTACTGACTGTGAGAGCTGTTCAGCAGTGGAACTCTCTGCCCCGGAGTGTGGTGGAGGCTCCTTCTTTGGAAGCTTTTAAACAGAGGCTGGATGGCCATCTGTCAGGGGTGATTTGAATGCAATATTCCTGCTTCTTGGCAGGGGGATGGGCTGGATGGCCCATGAGGTGTCTTCCAACTCTTTGATTCTATGATTCTATGATTCTATGATCTGAACATGAGGAAGGACTTACGGACTGTGAGAGCTGTTCAGCAGTGGAACTCTCTGCCCTGGAGTGTGGTGGAGGCTCCTTTTTTGGAAGCTTTTAAACAGAGGCTGGATGGCCATCTGTCAGGGGTGATTTGAATGCAATATTCCTGCTTCTTGGCGGGGAATGGACTGGATGGCCCATGAGGTCTCTTCCAACTCTTTGATTCGATGATTCCTGAGACCACTGTGAGCCACAAAAATAACTTATAAAGACCAACTTTGGCACACAATGCCTATCTCAAATAACCTGTGCATCGCCAGGTCCCCAAGCTTGTGTGTGTGTGTGTGTTTTGTTTTCATTTCCCATTGGCTCAGGAGCTGTTACAAGGAAGGAAGGGAGGAAGGAAGGAAGGAAGGAAGGAAGGAAGGAAGGGAAGAAGGAAGGGAAGAATGGAGGTAAGGATCAAGCCTTGTCTACTAGGGCTGGGTAACAACGTAAAAATTTGTTTCTAAACTCGTTTAGTTTTTAGGGGGTCCATTGCGTTTCGTTTTTTATAAGAATTCAGAATTTTTCTTTAAAAAAATTCGTTATTTACAAAATTTCGGAAATTTCGAATTGATTTGTTAATGGCGGACGCGATTGCGCAATACGCTAAAAACCCCTCCAAATGGGACAGGGGGAACTTCTGAAGCTTCCCTCTCCTTCTGTTGTTGACTGTTGGTGTGATAATTTATTTTTTTATCACTGATAAAACAAACAACAACTATAAAACTTGCACCGGACATACGGAAATAATAACGAAACAATTTCAAAACGATTTCGAAACGATTTCGAACCAATTACGAAACAATTACGAAATAAATTGAAAAATTCGTTTCGATTTTTAGTTGCTCCTGCATGGCTCAATATCAGATCGTAAGCTAATTTAAATATGAATCAATAACGAATTACTAAATTAACGAACGAAACCGCCCAGCCCTATTGTCTACCTCTGTGCTGTGGTTGTCATGTCATGTTTCCCCCTTGCAGTCCATCACTCACACCAGGAATGATGTCATGCACCAAGTGTTAGCAGTGACATCACAAAGTTTCTCCAAAGCAACAGGACCTTTTAGAACCCCTAAGCGAACCACTGAGAAAGGAAGAAAGATAACAGCCATGGACTCGCATGGACACGCACATGGCGCAGATGAAGGATGGGTCGAGGAGATTGCAGCACACTGTACTGATTTTGTCCAAGTGGCCTTTATTACTGCTTGTCTGTCTATTTTTGTGGGAGGCCTGGTTTTCATCATTTTGTTCAGGATAATCGAGGCCATGTTGACCTTCCTCCTCTTTCTCATGCTTAGACCATTTCAGGTAAATGGCCTACAAATGGATGCGTGGGGGGGGGGGGGAGCTATGGAAAGGTATGTTGTTGAAAGGATCACAGTACGCAAACAAACTTATAAAAATAAATTAGACTAGCTGTCCCCTGCCACGTGTTGCTGTGGCCCAGTCTGGTGATCTGGAAAATAAAGCAATGAGAAAGTGTTGGTTTGTAATATATGTAATTTCTTTATGCTTTTGGGTAAACAGTATTTCTTGTTGTTTCTTTGTCAGTGTTGATGTGGAGAATGTCTGGTTTGCCTACTCTGGAATATGCAACATATCATAGTCCTTCTTTAAGGGTCTCTTTCAAATCTATTATACTATATATTTCTCTGTGTGTGAATCATATCTATCTATATCTATTCAGGTGTAATTGCAAATGATGTCTGCATCTAACCATTTTAACCTCTATGCTTGGAGCTAGCCAAGACTGCCATTCATTTACTTGTGCTCACCACATTTATGTACCTTTTCAATGGGTGAGAGATCCAGAAAGATGGTATCATCTTTATGGATCAGCGCTTTTGAGTCCCTTTTAACAGAGAACAAGTAGGATATTCATCCTCCTCCTCCTCCTCCTCCTCCTCATCATCATCATCTAGGTGTAGGACACACCTCCTACAACCCTATGTCTGCTGCAAGTACTGAATGTCCATAAGCCCATGGAGAAATGGGCTGCTTGGAGCCTTTCCTTCCAGCTATTTCAGTAGTTCTCAAACTTCCTGATGCCACGACCATTTAGTACAGTTCCTCATGTTGTGGTGACCCCCAACCATAACATTATTTTCATTGCTACTTCATAACTATAATTTTGCTACTGTTATGAATCGTAATGTAAATATCTGATAGGCAGGATGTATTTTCATTCACTGGATCAAATTTGGCACAAATACCCAATGCGCCCAAATTTGAATACTGGTAGGATTTGTCATTTGGGAGTCGTCGTTGCTGGGATTTATAGTTCTGCTACAATAAAAGAGCATTCCAAACTCCACCAATGATGAAATCGAACCAAACTTGACACACAGAACTCCCATGAGGACAGAAAATACTGGAAGGGTTTAGTGGGCATTGACCTTGAGTTTTGAAGTTGTAGTTCACCTACATTTGAATACTGGTAGGGTTGGGTGGGATTGATTTTGTCTTTTGGGAGTTTTAGTTGCTGGGACTTATAGTTAACCTACAATCAAAGAGCATTCTGGACTCCACTAATGATAGAATTGAACCAAACTTGGCACACACAACTCCCATGACCAACAGAAAATACTGGAAGGCTTTGATGGGCATTGACCTTGAGTTTTGAAGTTGTATACTGGTAGGGTGGGGGGGGGGGGGGATTGATTTTGTCTTTTGGGAGTTGTAGTTGCTGTGACTTATAGTTAACCTACAATCAAAGAGCATTTGATTGTAGGTTAACCAATGATGGAATCGAACCAAACTTGGCACACAGAACTTCCATGACCAACAGAAAATACTTGAAGGGTTTAGTGGGGATTAACCTTGAGTTTGGGAGTTGTAGTTCACCTACATCCAGAGAGCACTGTGAACTCAAACAATGATGGATCTGGACCAAATTTGGTACAAATACTGAATATGCCCACTGGGGAAAATAGAGCTTGACATTTTGGAGTTGTAGTTGCTGAGATTTATAGTTCACCTACAATCAAAGAGCAAAGAGTATGCTATTGGTGTATGAGATTTATTTTAATTGCTTTGTATTGTGTCTGTTATTGTTTGTATTGATGTATTGCGGGCTCGGCCTCACGTAAGCCACACCGAGTCCCATGGGGAGATGGTAGCAGGGTATAAATAAAGTATTATTATTATTATTATTATTATTATTATTATTATTCTGAATGCCATCAATGATAGAATTGGATGAAACTTCCCACAAAAAGCACCAATAACCATCGGAAAATACTCCCTTGTGACCCCCCCTCCCCCAGGAGTCCCAACCCTCAGGTTGAGAAACACTGTGCTATTGCTTTCCCCATCTTTCTTTTGCTATCACTGCAAGACCTGTGCAAAGGTGTAAACACTATTGCGACGGATCATTAAGCTGTCATAACGCATAATGCATCTATAAGATCCAGATCTCTGATCCTGGAAGACAGCAATGTAGAAACAGGTGCATTAAATGGATTTTTTCCCTTTTATATTAAACAGATAAAATCTATAAAAGTGCCCATCCTGGACCGCTGGAAGGGATATTTTCAAGACTGGGTGGTGAGAATGCTCTCAGCTCAAACGTCTGTAGGACGCGTGGTGGTGAGTGGTTCCATGTGTTTGTATATTTTCTTGTTGCAATCAATAAAAAAACATAGATGAAACCTATAATAGGAAGCAGTCCCATATTATAATTAAGTTATCCTTTGTATTTCTGACACAAAGGCATGCTTATACCAGTGGCTCCCAATCTACCTAGCTCCAGAAGACAAGAGTCCTTTGTCCCACCCTGGTCATTCCACAGATATATAAACCCCTTTTTCCTAGTTCCAACAGACCTCACTACCTCTGAGGACACTTGCCATAGATGCAGGCGAAACGTCAGGAGAAAATGCCTCTAGACCATGGCCATATAGCCCGAAAAAACCTACAACAACCCGAATTGTACAAGGTTTACAAAAAAACAAACAAACAAAACCCTGAAAACAAACATATTGAAATCAGCTCAGCATAGATTAAGTGATTTTGGCTAGCTTTTTAAGTTTGTGCATGTAGTTTGTGCATGTAGAAAGGAAGGAGAACTTGCCATGTTGTGTCTGCTGGCTGCCATGTTGATGAGAATGGGACAATGGGTACTATCACATGTCCCTAGGCAGCCTTAGCCCAGGGAATACAGGTAGTAAAGGTAAATATTTTCCCTTGATATTAAGTCTAGTCGTATCTGACTCTGGGAGTTGGTGCTCATCTCCATTTCTCAGCCGAAGAGTCAGCATTGTCTGTAGACTCCTCCAAGGTCATGTGGCCAGCATGACTGCATGGCACGCCATGAAATACTTTTAAGGATATATTTGTGTTTGTTAAAGAAAAAATGGATGTTTCAAGTGTATAGGACAGGGGTTCTCAATTTTTTTTAGCTGCGGAGTACTTTTTGAAACATTTTTTTTTTGCATGGAGCCCCAATAAATGTCTATATATTATACTGGCTATTATATGTTATATTATATATAATGTATATATGTCAGACATGTGCAAACTTTAGGAAACAGGGCTTTGTTGCATGTTAAAATTTCTCAGTTGGGCCAGGCCTATGTGGCAGATAGAATGGAGAGTGTTTGTGAGAACTAATGAAAAAAAATATGAATAAATTCCTATGTACACTGCACATATATCATTTGTAGTGCAAAATAAAAAGAAAGAAAGAACAAAACAATATTTAAAAAGAAGAACAATTTAAGCAACATAAACTTAACAAGTATTTCAGTGGAAGATCCCAAGGGCCATACAGTCAACCCCCTTATGTCATGTAGGAAAAATAGAAAGTGCCCCTGGTAGATGGCAATTTAGCCTCTATAGTAGTAATAGTAGTAGTGGTGGTGGTGGTGGTGGTGGTGATGATGATGATGGTAATGATAGTAATATGAGCAACGCCAGGAGCCATACAGTCCAATTCCCTTCTGCCATGCAGGAAAAACACAATGAAAGCACTCCCTGGTGAGAGAAAAATAGGGTTCAGGAAGCAAGGAAGGTGGAGGGGTGGGGGTTAAGGGTCTGGGTGGTGAGGAAGATGAGGGGGAAAGGGTTTGTCCCCCAGGAGGACAATGTTGCTACTGTTTTGGCAGCTCCAAACTTTAATTTCCTACATTTCTGAGGAGGAGGAGGGGAGGGGGAAAGAGGAGGCGGGAAACAGCGGAGCCCCTCATCACTTAGAATCATAGAATCATAGAATCAAAGAGTTGGAAGAGACCTCATGGGCCATCCAGTCCAACCCCCTGCCAAGAAGCAGGAATATTGCATTCAAATCACCCCTGACAGATGGCCATCCAGCCTCTGCTTAAAAGCTTCCAAAGAAGGAGCCTCCACCACACTCCGGGGCAGAGAGTTCCACTGCTGAACGGCTCTCACAGTCAGGAAGTTCTTCCTAATGTTCAGATGGAATCTCCTCTCTTGTAGTTTGAAGCCATTGTTCCGCATCCTAGTCTCCAAGGAAGCAGAAAACAAGCTTGCTCCCTCCTCCCTGTGGCTTCCTCTCACATATTTATACATGGCTATCATATCTCCTCTCAGCCTTCTCTTCTTCAGGCTAAACATGCCCAGTTCCCTAAGCCGCTCCTCATAGGGCTTGTTCTCCAGACCCTTGATCATTTTAGTCGCCCTCCTCTGGACACATTCCAGCTTGTCAATATCTCTCTTGAATTGTGGTGCCCAGAATTGGACACAATATTCCAGATGTGGTCTAACCAAAGCAGAATAGAGGGGTAGCATTACTTCCCTAGATCTAGACACTATGCTCCTATTAATGCAGGCCAAAATCCCATTGGCTTTTTTTGCGGCCACATCACATTGTTGGCTCATGTTTAACTTGTTGTTCACAAGGACTCCAAGGTCTTTCTCGCACGTCCTGCTCTCGAGCCAGGCATTGTCCCCCATTCTGTATCTTTGCATTTCATTTTTTTTGCCAAAGTGGAGTATCTTGCATTTGTCACTGTTGAACTTCATTTTGTTAGTTTTTGTTAGTTTTGGCCCATCTCTCTAATCTGTCAAGATTGTGAAGCCGCAAGGGCTCCATGGAGCACAGTTTGAGAACCCCTGGTAATTACACCGTTTTAAAAATGAAAAGAAAAGTCTACTCTGAATCTGTAAAAGTGACATTGTAATACGAGCGTGTTCAATAGTTATCCCCTTTTGGTTGCATATATTTCAAAATGTTAAGCTTGTTTTAAAATAGTGTGTTTAGTAGGCTTGGTTGATCAAGAAAAAAAATGGTTCTAAAATCGTTTCGTATATAGGGGACGCTGGCGTTTTGATTTTAAAATTATTTCTCAAATTTTCTTGAAAAAAAGATCGGAAATAGCAAAAAATCTGAATAGCTTCGTTTACTTCGTTAATGGAAGGTGCCCCTCCCCTGTTAGTTTAAAATCTCACAGTTTCCCTGGCCTCCCTGGTGACAAGCGGCGATGCGGTTTCCCCCAGTGGCCATCAAGAAGAGCTGGGCGTGGCTACACCCACCTCCTCCCTCTGCCATCCATCGGCCCTTTGCAGTCACCTGGGCACAGCCATGCCCACCTCATTCCCCTGCTATCCATCGCCCTTTGCAGTCACACAGAGAAGAGGAACTGCAAGATTACTTTTAAAATCTTGCAGTTTCCCTTCTCTGTGTGACTGCAAAGGGCAAGGGAATGAGGTGGGTGTGGGTACGCCCAGCTCTTCTTGACGGCCACTGGGGGCGTGGTCTTCAGGAAGAGCTGGGCGTGGCCATGCCCAACTCGCCCTTCCGCATCGCGGCTTGTCGCCAGAGGGGCAAGGGAATCTGCGAGATTGTAAACCTTAACCAGACATACGAAAATAATTCCAAAAAATGGGTAAATTGTTTCAATTCATTATTACTCCTCATACTATTCCAGCATGAAATTGTTTTAAAAGTCATTTAAATACGAATTCATTCCGATTTTAGAAACTTCCAAACCAGATCAACCAAGCCTAGTGTTTAATGTGTCCTTTTTGACAACAAAGCACACATTGAGATAGAGTAATATATAGTAGCATTATATTAAATCCAAAAATGTGTGCCTCTATAGGGATTTTTTTTAAAAAGAAAAGAAAATATGATTGACATACTAATATAACTAGCATCATGATTTTTGTTTCAGGTGATACTGGTATTCCTCTTTAGCATTGGATCACTAATAATTTACTTTATCAACTGTTACAGGTAATTTTATCTTTTACACTCCTGAAGTTTTGGTTTTAATTTATCTGTTTTTTAAATAGCAAATTAATTATCATTTTCTTGAGGAGTTTGTTGTTTGTACGGCGGAAAGAGAAAGCCGAGTGAACTCAGATAGTATTCTATGCATAAGGAAAACTGATTTCAGTAAACTTGGTGAAATATTGGATATGATTCCTCCATCAAGAATAGTAAAATCAAACTTCATGATTGATGGGAATTTCTAAAAAGCAAGGTATTGAAAGCACAATTTCAAACAGTTTTGATATGAAGAAGGAATGGAAGATGCCCAAAGAAACCAGGATTAATGTCTTCCTATCCTTCTTTGGAAGTCACATAGCGTAGTGTGTGCTAGTCGATAACGATATGCATCTGTGAAAAATGAAAAAAAAAACCAAATAAATATAATAATAATAAAATAAATAAATAAATAAATAAATAAATAAAATTATTTATACCCCGCCATCATTTCCTCAAGGGGACTCGGGGCAGCTTACATGAGGCCAAGCCCAACAATACAGCAATACAAATATACAACATAGGAATACAACAGTAAAATATAAATAAAATAAATAAATAAAATCCAAGAAACAATATAAATAAGCACAACAAACAATATCAAATCGCAGTAATTGAACACAAAAAAGAGGGAAACAATTGATCAAACTGGGCAGGGCTGGTAGCGAAAATTTAAAGTTTAAAAACACTGGGTGAGAAATGAGGGATCTGGAGGATGAAAATAGGAATTAATTGCACTAGGGTGGGGAACAGTGATAGCTTGGGGATTCTGCTGGTGTACCGCCCATCCCGCAACTCAGCAGTTTCCCTGCTTGAGCTAGCAGAAGTGGTCTCCAATTTGGCCTTTGTCTCCCAGCGCCTGGTGGTGCTGGAAGATTTTAATGTCCATGCTGAGACCTCTTTGACTGGTGCGGCTCAGGACTTCATGGCCGCCATGACGACCATGGGGCTCTCACAAATTATATCTGGACCCACCCATCAGGCTGGACATACACTTGACCTAGTTTTAGTGGCGGACAGTGAAACAGTCAGAGTGGAAGAACAAAACATCCTTCCATTGTCATGATCTGACCATCATCTGATCAGTTTCAGACTTTCTGTGACCTCTGCAGGGGTGGAGGACAAATTAAGATGATCCACCCCAGGAGACTGATGGATCCGGATGGATTCCTGAGGAATCTTGGGGTTCTTCCTGCCATGGAGTCTGGCGACTCTGTCAATACCTTGGTGGACTGCTATAATAGTGAGATGGCTAGGGTGTTAGACACGATCGCTCCCAAAAGCCCCATCTAGTTTCGTCGAGACACACCATCTCCTTGGTTTACTGAGGAGCTGGTGGTGATGAAACGTATGAGAAGGGGGCTAGAGTGCATCTGGAGAAAATCTCAAAGCATATCTGACCAGTCACGGGCTACAGCCTCTCTTAGGGCTTATTCCGTGGCCATACGGGCAGCCAAGATGCAGACTGCCCGTATAGCGTCTGCATCTAATAGATCATCGGAGTTGGTTTGGGTTGTCGGGGAACTCCTTCACCCACCTGTGGTGGAGGAGACCTTCGATGACCCAACAACTCGGCTGTGGTCCGACCACTCCTGAAAAAGGCTTCCCTTGACTCCACGGTGCTGAACAACTACAGACCAATCTCCAACCTCCCTTTTCTGGGCAAGGTGCTGGAGCGGGTGGTCACCTCCCAGCTCCAGGGATATCTAGATGACATCAATTACCTGGACCAGTCACAGTCTGGCTTCAGACCTGGTCACGGCACCGAGACGGCTTTGGTCACCTTGGTGGATGACCTCCGCAGGGAATTGGACAGGGGGAGTGTGACCCTGTTGGTTCTCTTGGACATCTCAGCGGCTTTCGATACCATCCGATCATCGTATCCTTCTGGGACGACTCTCTGGGATGGGTCTCGGGGGTACGGTTCTGTTGTGGCTCCGGTCCTTCCTGGAGGGTCGATCCCAGATGGTGAAGCTGGGAGACGCCTGCTCAGACCCCTGGCCTTTGACCTGTGGGGTCCCACAAAGCTCTATTCTGTCTCCCATGCTTTTTAACATCTACATGAAACCGCCGGGAGAGATCATCCGTACTTTTGGAGTTGGGTGCCTTCTCTATGTTACACTCCCCCTGAAGTCACAGGTCAGCAGTTTGGGTGTCCTCTTGAACCCTGGTCAAAAAAAAGAGGGTTGGGAACCACTGTTCTATGGGCAACAAACACAGAAGGAGACCTCCAACTCTCCTTTAAAAATGATACATATTTCTAACATATAAGAAAACAAATGTTTTCCTTACCACCTGTGGCATATTCATTACGGAATACATTCCATACTTGGTTCAGAATTTCAAAATTCAAGTCAGAAATCTAGATTCAGGCATGCACACACAGATGAAACATATCAATGCTGAGAAAGCAACCGCTGTCAGATATTCACAATTGGAACACATGGTACAATTGAAAGATAAAGGTCACACATAACTTAATTTTTATTAAAAAGATGGAATGTTCCTTGTTGAAAAAAGTGGCATTATTTTGAAAAGCGTAATTCCAAGTGATTTGGGCAATTTAATTCTGTCGTCTTGACCTTGTCTACGTATAAATGATATTGAATCTTTGATTATTTTGTTTTTTCCAGTGTTAGCGAGTTTTGCCTCTCTTTTGAAGACCAGACAATTAATGTTGACTTATTCTTTAATGTATTCTTCCTTCTTTACTTTGGATTACGGGTAAGAGATCTTTGTTGTAATAACAACAAACAACAGCAATGTGAAATAGAATGTATACCTTTCTGGATGTTGCCAGATTGCAGATCCCATCAGCCATAGTGAGCGCAGTCAATAGTACGGCATGATAAGAGTTGCAATCCAGCAGCTCCTATCACCCAGCTGTTTCCCAGCCTTGTTCTAGACCAGTGTTTCTCAACCTGGGGGTCGGGACCCCTGGGGAGGGGGTCATGAGGGGGTGTCACAGGGGTTGCCAAAGACCATCAGAAAGCACAGTATTTTCTGTTGGTCATGGAGGTTCTGTGTGGGAAGTTTGGTTCAATTATATCATTGGTAGGGTTCAGAAAACTACAAATCCCAACAACTACAATTATTATTTATTTATTATTTATTTAGAGTTTTTTTATACTGGTCTTCTCCACCTCCTAAGAGGGACCCAGGCCGGTTTACAGCATGAAATTCAAATACAATAATAAGATACAAAACATCCTCATAATACAAGTGCATTAAAATACAATCATAAACATTACACAGGCCAGGTCGTCAGGTGAAATCACAATTCGTTGCCATCCTTCCGTGTGGTCGGAGTCATTGCCTCAGTCATTGAATGCCATATTCCACAGCCAGGTTTTTACTTGTTTTCTAAATGATAGAAGGGAAGGGGCAGATCTAATCCCTAGTGGGAGGGAGTTCCAAAGCCGAGGGGCCACCACCGAGGAGACTCTGTCCTTCGTCCCCACCAGACGCGTCTGCGAAGGTGGTGGGACCGAGAGCAGCCCCCCCCCCCCGGAAGATCTTGTTATGAACCCAAAGAGGTTCCTGTTCTTTTGTGCAGAGTGTATAAGGAATGGTAAGGTAGCTTAGATCAATGAGACACTTTGGAGACCAAATTTGGTTTTGCCACTATTCATGTAACATTTATTGAAATACAATCATCATAGAATCACATCAAGGAGAGCTCTCTTGCACACACACACTCGTTCATACTCACACACACAGGCCTCTTCCGGTGAAGATGATCAGTCTTTCCGAAGAGGGACAAACGCTCCCGGTGCCGCGGATCAGGAGACGTGCAGATTGTCAGAAGCCCCCTACATTTATAGGCCAAAATCCATTTTTCTTAATCTCAACAGTCAAGTTGTCCCGTTCTCTTTCAAGTTCTCCCAAATCTTTGTTCTCTCCAAAGTTCGGGACATTCAGACTCCAGGCCTCATGATTTATGGGGTACCTCCTGTATGCATTGTGCACTCCTTACATGCTCGGTCGCACATCTTATTGTCCATTGTCATCCAGTTATGCCTTGCTGCATCCTCGCTTCAGCTGCCAAGGCCATCCCACATAATGCTTTGCGGGGACTCCATGTTGTTTTCTTCAGGCCTGCTTCTTCTGCTCTTCTACATGCATACAGACATTCATTCTTTACAATCTTAATAACCTTGGTGGTTCATAGGGAAGAATCCGTTCGGACAGGTAAATTGGGCTGGAGTCGTTTAGGGCTTTATAGGTCAAAACCAGCACTTTGAATTATGCTCGGAAGCTAATTGGCAGCCAGTGGAGCTGGCGTAACAGAGGCGTTGTGTGCTCCTTGTACCCCGCTCCTGTTAGTAATCTGGCTGCCACTCGTTGGACTAATTGAAGCTTCCGGGCAGTCTTCAAAGGCAACCCCATGTAGAGAGCATTGCAGTAGTCTAAATGGGATGTAACCAGAGCATGGACCACCGTGGCCAAGTCAGACTTCCCAAGGTACAACTCCCAAATGTCAATGTCTATTTTCCCCAAACTCCACCAGTGTTCACATTTGGGCATATTGAGTATTTGTGCTACATTTGGTTCAGATCCATCATTTTTTGAGTCCACAGTGATTTTTGGATATAGGTGAACTACAACTCCCAAACTCAAGGTCGATGCCCACCAAACCCTTCCAGTATTTTCTATTGGTTATGGGGGTTCTGTGTTCCAAGTTTG
>NC_090027.1:11374895-11429895 GCF_037176765.1 Anolis sagrei | reverse complement strand
GAGGCGGCGGTGGGGATCCACGCAAGGAGGTCTCTGGGGGTCCTGAGAAGAGTGGTTTCCGCCTTCCTGCCGGTGCCACCTGCCCGAACTTCCCGTCGCCTCAAGGTCTTGCTGCCTCTCCGGGAGGCTCTCGAGGCAGCTCTCCGCAACAGCAACAGCAGCAGCCGACGGAAAACAAAGCCGCCGAAGAGAGGAAGGAGGCCGAAGTGGCAGCCAAGGCCAGCCCTGATGGGGGACAGGGCAACGAGGGCAACGACAACATCTCTGGGCGCAAGTCGGAGCCCCCTGCACCCCCCTCGCTGGGAGGAGGAGGCACAGGAGGAGGCGGAGGGCATGTGGCCCCAGTTTCCCCCTACAAGACGGGCCACTCGGTCTTCCCGCTGCCCCCCTCCAGCCTGGGATACCATGGCTCTGTAGTAGGGGCCTATGCTGGGTATCCGTCCCAGTTTGTGCCCACCTTGGACCCTTCCAAAGTGAGCGGCGCGCTGGGACTGCCGGGAAAGCCGCCCAGTTCCAGCCCCTTGACGGGAGCCTCGCCACCCTCTTTCCTGCAGGGTCTGTGCCGGGACCCCTACTGCTTGGGCTACCACAGCGCCTCCCCGTTGGGCGCCAACTGCTCCAGCTGCCTGCACGACCCTTCGGGCCCTCTCAAGAGCAGCTACCCTTTGGTCTACCCTGGGCACCCACTCCACGGAGCCCTCTCTTCCAGCGCCAGCCCCAGCCTGCCGAGCCACCCGCTCTACACCTACGGCTTCATGATCCAGAACGAGGCCCTCAGCCACATATGCAACTGGGTCTCGGCCAGCGGGCCGTGCGACAAGCGTTTCGCCTCCTCCGAGGAGTTGCTGGCCCACTTACGGACCCATACCGCTCTGCCTGGGGCAGAGAAACTCTTAGCGGGCTACTCTACCTCCGCCTTGGGCTCCTCGTGCCACCTTCACCTTCCACCCACCGCCCCGGGCAGCCCTGGCTCGTTGCCCGGCTCCCTGTCCTTGAGGAGCCCACACACCTTGGGACTCAGCCGGTACCATCCTTACGGCAAGAGTCATTTGCCAGCCTCTGGGGCGCTGCCGGTGCCCTCTTTGCCCGTCACCGCCGCTGGACCGTACTACTCTCCGTACGCCCTTTATGGCCAAAGACTCACCTCAGCCTCTGCCCTTGGATACCAGTAACTCCAGCCCCACTCCTCCCCATCGCCTCTCCCTTAGTTCTGTCCCGTACCCAGACTTTGTATTTATTGACTGTATGTTTTAGCTTAAAGGAGAAAAAAAAGCTGGGAATATAAGTGCATTAATACACCAATGAATCCATAGTATGCAAAAAACAAACAAAAACAAAAGTCTGTCCAAACAAATGAACAAAATACCCGATTATTATTTTTTTTCCATTTTCCGGGTTTGGTGGCTTCAGCTCAGAATGGTGTTTTCTTTTCTTTTTTTGAAAATTGTTTTAGAAACAATATTTCCCTCCTTAAATGCCCATGAACTGTTTTTTTTGCATGAGGGGCAACAAAACGCATTTTTTTTTACTTACCAAAAAAAAAAAAAAGAATCCAATTTCTCTTCCTTTTGTACAGTTACCAGAAATGTAATTTCCCTTTCTTTCTTTCTTTTGTCCTTTCTTTCGTTCTGTTTTTTCCTCCCCTTTTGGTGTATTATGTTCTAAGGAGAGGGTGGTGATGGGGGGTCGTGTCAAAACGGGAGACGCCCTCAGCTTTGTTCGAAGACCCAAAGAGCGCGCAGCCAGCATTGCATGCAGTGAGGCGCATTGCACGCACGGCTTTGACGTTGGGGCGCAAGCCTGGATCACTTGGACTCCCTTCAAATCCCATCTCCGCTCTCTTCCGTAAAGATGCCACACTGTCGCAGATGCGCTAGAAAGAGAAAACAAGCTGATAACACATATTGAACATCCTTGTTACCTGGATCTTGCTGAGGACAACGTATACCCAGAAAGAGGGGCATTCCGCCATTTTTTAATTTTTCCCCCCCTGGATTTTTAATTTTAAGGAATCGGCGAATTCTCGAAGGACTTTTTCTCGCACCGAAAGAATACCTGGGGAAGAACCTTTGCTTAGCTTAGCTCCGTCTTGGGATTCTTTGACACGAGTCTAGCTCGCCCATGAGGGGTACGCACCCCTCGACTGTAGGCTCCGATCTAAATACCAAAAAACCAACAACAAACCTAAACAAAGCAACCCTCCCGTCACCTTACCCTCCCAATGGCCTCCATTGCCCAATTTCTGTGTTAGGGTTTGGAGCCCAATCTCCCCCAGTCCTCAGTCTATCGCAGCATGGAAGGCTGCGGACCATTTGGGGTGGATGAGCTCCCTTCTGGTAAGTCTTATTTTGTTAATAAATGAATACTTGGCTATATCGACCCTGTAGTGTGTGCTCTCTTGCGTCTGCCTTTGTTGTACACGATACGCAGGCGGGGGCACATAAAGGGCGGCGTGACCGACGCTTGTGACACGATGCATGCGGAAATTGGTCCTCGGATCTGGAGTTGGGGAAGGAGTTGTGCATTTAGGTCTTGGTCTAGATCAGTGTTTCTCAACCTGGGGGTCGGGACCCCTGGAGGGGTCGCAAGGGGGTGTCAGAGGGGTCACCAAAGACTACCAGAAAACACAGTATTTTCTGTATTGTCGAAGGCTTTCATGGCCGGAATCACTCAATTCTTGTGGGTTTTTTCGGGCTATATGGCCATGTTCTAGAGGCATTTCTCCTGACGTCAGGAGAAATGCCTCTAGAACATGGCCATATAGCCCGAAAAAACCCACAAGAACACAGTATTTTCTGTTGGTCATGGAGGCTCTGTGTGGGAAGTTTGGCCCAATTCAATCGTTGGTAGGGTTCAGAATGCTCTTTGATTGTAGGTGAACTATAAATCGCAGCAACTACAACTCCCAAATGTCAAGGTCTATTTTCCCCAAACTCCACCAGTGTTCATATTTGAGCATATTGAGAATTCATGTCAAGTTTGGTCCAGATCCATCATTGTTTGATTCCACAGTGCTCTGTGGATGTAGGTGAACTACAACTCCCAAAACTCAAGGTCAATGTCCACCAAACCCTTCCAGTATTTTCTGTTTGTCATGGGAGAACTGTGTGCCAAGTTTGGTTCAATTCCATCGTTGGTGGGGTTCGGAATGCTCTTTGATTGTAGGTGAACTATAAATCCCAGCAACTACAACTCCCAAATGTCAAGGTCTGTTTTTCCCAAACTCCACCAGTGTTCATATTTGAGCATATTGAGAATTCATGCCAAGTTTGGTCCAGATCCATCATTGTTTGAGTCCACAGTGCTCTGTGGATGTAGCTGAACTACAACTCCCAGAACTCAAGGTCAATGTCCACCAAACCCTTCCAGTATTTTCTGTTTGTCATGGGAGAACTGTGTGCCAAGTTTGGTTCAATTCCATCGTTGGTAGGGTTCAGAATGCTCTTTGATTGTAGGTGAACTATAAATCCCAGCAACTATAACTCCCACAGGACAAAATCAATACCCTCCCCCAATCCCACCAGTATTCAAATTTGAGTGTATTGAGTATTTGTGCCAAATTTGGTCCAGTGTATGAAAATACATCTTGCATATCAGATATTTACATTACTATTCATAACAGCGCAAAATGACAGTTATGAAGTAGCAATGAAACTAATTTTATGGTTGGGGGTCACCATAACATGAGGGTCGTGGCATTAGGAAGGTTGAGAACCACTGGTCTAGATCAAACTTTTTAAACAGAGGGCCAGGTCACAGTGTCTCAAACTGTTGGAGGGCCGGATTATAATTTGAAGAAAGCATTAATGAATGCCTATGCAAATTGGACATATCTTATTTGTAGTGCAAAAAACTCCTAAAAGCAATACAATAATTAAAAAGAACAATTTTAACAAATATAAACTTATTAGTTATGGCCCCCGGTGGCGCAGTGGGTTAAAGCACTGAGCTGCTGAGCTTGTTGATCGAAAGGTCGCAGGTTTGATTCCAGGGAGCGGCGTGAGCTTCCGCTGTCAGCCCCAGCTTCTGCCAACCTAGCAGTTTGAAAACATGCAAATGTGAGTAGATCAATAGGTAACGGCACTCCAGGATGCCATGCCAGCCACATGACCTTGGAGGTGTCTATGGACAACGCTGGCTCTTCGGCTTACATGTCATATTACTAATAATATTACAATATAATGGTGTAGTACAATATAGTACTATGCGCTCCATGCAGTCATGCTGGCCACATGACCTTGAAGGTGTCTATGGACAACGCCGGCTCTTCGGCTTAGAAATGGAGATGAGCACCACACCCCAGAGTCAGATATGACTGGACTTAATGTCAGGGGACAACCTTTAACTAAACGTATTCGTATTTCAATGGGGCCTGCTTTTGGCTGCTGAGATCGGATTGTTGTTGTGTGCTTTCAAGTCGTTTCAGACTTAGGTTGTGGTCTGGGCACCACAATTGAAGAGAGATGTTGACAAGCTCTTCAATTGTGTAGTCGCTGTCCAGAGGAGGGCAACTAAAATGATCAAGGGTCTGGAAAACAAGCCCTATGAGGCTTAAGGAGCTGAGCATGTTTAGCCTGAAGAAGAGAAGACTGAGAGGAGATATGGTAGCCATGTATAAATATGTGAGAGGAAGTCATAGAGAGGAGGGAGCAGATCAAGGGTCTGGAGAACAAGCCCTATGAGGAGCGGCTTAAGGAGCTGGGCATGTTTAGCCTGAAGAAGAGAAGGCTGAGAGGAGATATGGTAGCCATGTGTAAATATGTGAGAGGAAGCTACAGGGAGGAGGGAGCAGATCAAGCGTCTGGAAAACAAGCCCTATGAGGAACGGCTTAAGGAGCTGGGCATGTTTAGCCTGAAGAAGAGAAGACTGAGAGGAGATATGATAGCCATGTATAAATATGTGAGAGGAAGCCACAGGGAGGAGGGAGCAAGCTTGTTTTCTGCTTCCATGGAGATTAAGCTTTCGTGCCAGCAGGTCAGCCTAATCTCATTGCCGGAAAGTCACTTGTTTCCGAAAGGTCAGGAGGGATGAGGCAGATCTGATATCGCTTGGGAGGGTGTTCCACAGTCGAGGAGCCACCACAGAAAAGGCTCTGTCTCTTGTCCCCACCAACTGTGATTGTGATAATGGGGGGACAATGAGCAGGGACTCCCCAGTTGATCTTAGGGCCCTAGGTGGATCATAGCAGGAGATACATTCAGACAAGTAAACTGGGCCAGAACCGTTCAGGGCTTTATAGGCCAAAGCCAGCACTATGAATTGTGCTTGGAAGCTAATAGGCAGCCAGTAGAGCTGGCATAGCAGGGACGTTGTATGGTCCCTGTACCCAGCTCCGGTAAGCATCCTGGCTGCCGAGCGTTGGACTAGTTGAAGCTTCCAGGCAGTCTTCAGAGGCAGTCCCACATAGAGTGCATTGCAGTAGTCTATTCGGGATGTAACCAGAGCATGGACCACCGTGGCCTAGTCAGATTTCCCAAGGTACTGCCTGTACGCCAACCCAGTGAGGAATCTGGCTGCTACCCATTGGACTACTTGGAGCTTCCAAACAGTCTTCAAAGGCAGCCCCACATAAGAGCGCGTTGTGGTAGTCTATTCGAAATGTAACAAGAGTTGGTTAGATCACACCTGGAATATTGTGTCCAATTCTGGGAACCACAAATGAAGGGAGATATTGGCAAGCTGGAATGTGTCCAGAGGAGGGCAACTAAAATGATCAAGGGTCTGGAGAACAAGCCCTATGAGGAGCGGCTCAAAGAGCTGGGCATGTTTAGCCTGAAGAAGAGAAGGCTGAGTGGAGACATGATAGCCATGTATAAATATGTGAGAGGAAGCCACAGGGAGGAGGGAGCAAGCTTGTTTTCTGCTTCCTTGGAGACTAGGACGCAATGGAACAATGGCTTCAAACTACAAGGAAGGAGATTCCATCTGAACATGAGGAAGAACTTCCTGACTGTGAGAGCCGTTCAGCAGTGGAACTCTCTGCCCTGGAGTGTGGTAGAGGCTCCTTCTTTGGAGCCTTTTAAACAGAGGCTGGATGGCCATCTGTCAGGGGTGATTTGAATGCAACATTCCTGCTTCTTGGCAGAATGGAGTTGGACTGGATGGCCCATGAGGTCTCTTCCAACTCTTTGATTCTATGATTCTATGATGCATTGCCAAGTTTTACAGGGGAATGGGACAACTAGTACCTAATTCCCAGCCTTTCGCAAAGCCTGTTTGGTTCCTCTACCTTCTGCTACGTTCTGCTCCATCTCTAGGCTTTCTCCAAAGCCATTCTCTTGACTTGACTCAAGTAGCATGGAGAAATCTAGAGGAAACTGTAAGGCAGGAAGATTTCTTTGCTCTGGGAATGTGTGTTTGGGGGGGAAAACAGCATGGTTTCATAGCCTTCCCCAAAAGGGAATATGGAAAGGCTAGAGCACCATCTAGTGACCAAGATAAGCTGGAGAGAGCAAGAAAGCGAGTGCATGGATACATCCGAACCTCTTGCCCTGACAATTACATTATTCTTTCAAGCTATTGCACACTTTACAAACCGAATCAATGTACAAAGTCAGCCTTTTTTGGGAAGCTTGTTCTTTTGTTTGAGTTTATTTATTTTATTTCTCGTGTCAGGGCAGCCAGTCAAATATATTACATTTCTAACAGAACAAAGCAAACAAACAGAGAAAATACAAAATGTGTGAGTTTGGTAGTTGATTAAATGTCCTTTGACCAGTATCTGGCCACTTGGAGTGCTTCTGGTGTTGCTGCAAGGAGGTCCTCCATTGTGCATGTGGCAGGGCTCAGGTTGCATTGCAGCAGGTGGTCAGTGGTTTGCTCTTCTCCACACTCACATGTCGTGGATTCCACTTTGTGGCCCCATTTCTGAAGGTTGGCTCTGCATCTCGTGGTGCCAGAGCGCAGTCTGTTCAGTGCCTTCCAAGTTGCCCAGTCCTCTGTGTGCCCAGGGGGAGTCTCTCATTTGGTATCAGCCATTGGTTGTGGTTCTGGGTTTGAGCCTGCCACTTTTGGACTCTCGCTTGCTGAGGTGTTCCAGCGAGTGTCTCTGTAGATCTTAGAAAACTATGTCTGGATTTAAGCTGTTGACGTGCTGGCTGATACCCAAACAGAGGATGAGCTGGAGATGTCTCTGCCTTGGTCCTTTCACTATTGGCTGCCACTTCCCGGCAGATGTCAGGTGGTGCAATACCGGCTAAGCAGTGTAATTTCTCCAATGGTGTAGGGCGCAGACACTCTGTGATAATGCGGCATGTCTCATTAAGAGCCACATCCACTGTTTTAGTGTGGTGAGATGTGTTCCACTCTGGGTATGCATACTCAGTAGCAGAGTAGCACAGCGCAAGGGCAGATGTCTTCACTGTGTCTGGTTGTGATCCCCAGGTTGTGCCAGTCAGCTTTCGTATGATATTGTTTCTAGCACCAACTTTTTGCTTGATGTTCAGGCAGTGCTTCTTGTAGGTCAGAGCATGGTCCAGAGTGACTTCCAGGTATTTGGGTGCGTTTCAATGCTCCAGTGGGATTCTTTCCCAGGTGATCTTCAGAGCTCGGGATGCTTCTCTGTTCTTAAGGCAAAAAGCACATGTCTGTGTTTTAGATGGGTTGGGGATCAGCTGGTTTCCCCTGTAATAGGCAGTAAGAGCACCTAGAGCACCAAAGCTCCCTGCTTGAGCAATAATGGCACAATCATGTTCGTGTTGGCAAAATTTATTTCTCCCAATAGTTGGTGCTCCAAGGAAGTCTCCAATAACAGTAACAGTTCATTTGGTGTGATGGTTAGGTTGTGCTATTTGGCTGTGCTTTTTCAGGTATACCTCGGTGTCTGTTGTCAAAAGCTTTCATGGCTGAATCACTGGATTGCTGTGCCTAAATTTGGTGTCAATTCGTGCAGTGGTTTTTGAGTTCCATTAATCCCACAAACGAACATTACATTTTTATTTATATAGATATTACATGTAATATAACTATAGAATTATAATATCATATAATTATTATTAGTAGTAGTATTATATTGCATTACATTATAGTATTATAATTATAATTGCGTTGTCGAAGGCTTTCATGGCCGGAATCACTGGGTTGCTGTGAGTTTTCCAGGCTGTATGGTCATGTTCCAGAAGCATTCTCTCCTGATGTTTCGCCCACATCCATGGCAGGTATCCTCAGAAGTGTGAGCTCTGTTGTAAACTAGGAAAATGGGGTTTATATATCTGGAAAGTACAGGTTGGGTGAAAAAAAACCTTTTATCTGTTTGAAGCAAGTGTGGATATTATAATTGATTCTTGATTAATATTAATAATTATTAATTGTTATTATTATTATTAATAATAATTATTAATATTGTATAATATTAATAATTATTATTTTATAATATTAATTATTATTAATAATAATTAATAATAACAATAATTAATTATTATTAATAAGCAGATACTGGTCAAAGGACATTTAATCAATTACCAAGCTTGCAAACTTTGTGTTTTGTCTGTTTGTTTGTTTGTTTTGTTAAAAATGTAATACAAATGTCTGGTTGCTTCTGACACGATAAATAAATAAATAAATATATTATTATTATTATTATTATTATTATTATTATTATTATTAATCATAATAAGATATTTACATTACGATTCAGAACAGTAGCAAAACCACAGTGGGTTAAACGCCTGTGCCGGCAGGACTGAAGACCGACAGGTCGCAGGTTCGAATCTGGGGAGAGGCGGATGAGCTCCCTCTATCAGCTCCAGCTCCTCATGCGGGGACATGAGAGAAGCCTCCCACAAGGATGATTAAAAACATCAAATCATCCGGGCGTCCCCTGAGCAACGTCTTTGCAGACGGCCAATTCTCTCACACCAGAAGCGACTTGCAGTTTCTCAAGTCACTCCTGACATGACAATAATAATAATAATAATAATAATAATAACCCCACCAACTGCTGCTCTGGCCAGAGTGAAGATAGAGGGAGCTACAGTTGAAGACAGTTCCATCTTGTCTCCTGTGCTTTACTTATAATATAATATATTGTACATACATATAATATTTATAATATTATAATGTAATCCAATATAATGCTAATAATATTACAACATTATAATTGTATATTTTGTATTACATGTAATATTACTAATAATATTACAATATAATGGTGTAGTACAATGTAGTACTATGCGCTCCATGCAGTCATGCTGGCCACATGACCTTGGAAGTGTCTATGAACAACGCCTGCTCTTCGGCTTAGAAATGGAGATGAGCACCACATCCCAGAGTCGGACACGACTGGACTTAATGTCAGGGTAAAACCTTTACCTTACCTACAATATAGTAATACATAATACTGATATTGTACTATGCTAATAATTTAATATATTGTATGTATATATATATCTTATAAGTCCCCTTCGGGGTGAGAAGCGTGGCATATAAATGTCGTAAATTAATAATAATGATAATCATCTTTATTTGTATCCCACCACCATCTCCCCAAATGGAATCTGAGTAGCTCACAAAAGCACTCCCAAGTGCCACATGCAGATTAGCATTTAATGGCCTTTCAGATTCAAAGCCTGGCTGCTTCCTGCTTCCAGAAAGGAGGAAATCATAAAAATGAACAAATTCTGGCTGCCAATATTTTAAAAAACTCTAAAATCAGGACTGTAAATAAAGGACAGCACTCGAGAAACTGAGGAATACCAGACATAAAACCCTCAAGGCCCCCTTCCAACAAAGGACTCCCTCAGGAAACAGCCAGACTTTGAAGCTGGAAGGCTATTAGATGCTAATCAGTGTGATCTATTAGAATAGTCACACTTGCCTGAAATAGACAATATTTCTTTCTCCAAGCCTGGACTTTCCACAGATATATATATTCCATTTTTCCTAGTTTCCAACAGACCTCAAACCGCTGAGGACGCCTGCTATAGATGTGGGCGAAACGTCAGGAGAGAATGCTTCTGGAACATGGCCATACAGCCTGGAAAACTTACAGCAACCCAATACCTAGGTGTGTTTTATGTACCATTCAATTCTGGAGTCTACAACAGAGCGGAGAAGACTATTGCTTGACAGATGTTACTAGACAACCGTTCCCATCATCCTCAATTACTGAACATTTTTGCTATTTCTAGTGAGAACAGTAGACCAGCAACACCTAATCCTTGGTATACCTTGAGTTCATCATAAATATAAGTTGTATATGGAGCGATTCCCAAGAAGGAGTCCAGTGTCCCCTTGGGGAGATGGTGGCGGGGCATAAATTTATTATTATTATTATTATTATTATTATTATTATTATATGAAACAACAAGATGAGTCCACAGCAGACACTCTGCTGGCTATTGTATTGGATCATACGTCAGACACTTCCCAAGTGTCTAGGACTGTGTGATGTATCAGTGAATAATGTATGCAGATCCTAGTAAGGTGGCCTTTTGCAGCTGGCAGATAGTAATCTTGTCAGTGCCAATTGTGTTTAAGTGCAGACCAAGGTCTTTAGGCACTGCACCTAGTGTGCCGATTCCCACTGGGACCACCTTGACTG
Organism: Anolis sagrei; assembly: GCF_037176765.1. Taxonomy (NCBI): domain Eukaryota; kingdom Metazoa; phylum Chordata; class Lepidosauria; order Squamata; family Anolidae; genus Anolis; species Anolis sagrei. The sequence goes on along the minus strand of NC_090027.1, from coordinate 11,419,354 downwards.
GCTTGTGCCATAGTCTTTGCAGTTCGATGTTTAAATCATCATATCGTGTCAGCTTTTCCAATTGTTTCTCATTAATTCTGCTATCACCTGGGATTGCAATATCGACAATCCATACTTTGTTTTTTAACATTATTATTATTATTATTATTGACACAAAAAGCACAGTATATGTCACTGCAAACGAGATCTATATGCTGGATTTCGTATCACAAAATCACAAGTCGAACACTTCCCAAGCGTGATGTATTTTCAAATTATTATTATTACTAGCTGTCCCCTGCCACGTGTTGCTGTGGCCCACATGAGGGTTCTGTGTGGGAGGTTTGGCCCAATTCTATCGTTGGTGGGGTTCAGAATGCTCTGTGATTGTAGGTGAACTATAAATCCCAGCAACTACAACTCCCAAATGTCAAGATGCTATTTCCCCCAAACTCCACCAGTGTTCACATTTAGACATATTAAGTATTTTTATAGAGTTTGGTCCAGATCCATCATTGTTTGAGTCCACATTGTTCTCTGGAGGTAGATGAACTACAACTCCCAAATTCAATGCCCAAGCCCACCAAATCCTTCCAGTAGTTTCTGTTGGTCATGGGTGTTATGTGTGCCAAGTTTGGTTCAATTCCATCTTTGGTGGGGTTCAGAATGCTCTTTGGTCCAGATCCATCACTGTTTGAGTCCACAGTGCTATCTGGAGGTAGATGAACTACAACTCCCAAACTCAATGTCCAAGCCCACCAAACCCTTCCAGTATTTTCTGTTGGTCATGGGAGAACCGTGTGCCAAGTTTGGTTCAATTCCATCATTGGCAGGGTTCAGAATGCTCTTTGACTGTAGGTGAACTATAAATCCCAGCAACTGCAACTCCCAAATGACAAAATCAGGTTTTTTGAGTGAAGGACATACATTGGGTTGTTAGGTGTCTTGTGTCCAAATTTGTTGTCAATTCGTCCAGTGGTTTTTGAGTTCTCTTAATCCCACAAACGAAGATTATATTTTTATTTATATAGATTATTATTATTAGTAGTAGTAGTAGTAGTAGTATTATTATTGTATTGTCGAAGGCTTTCATGGCCGGAATCACTGGATTGTTGTAGGTTTTTCCGGGCTGTATGGCCATGTTCTGGAGGCAATTTTTCTCCTGACATTTCGCCTGCATCTATGGCAAGCATCCTCAGAGGTAGTGAGGTCTGTTGGAAGTAGGAAAAATGGGTTTATATATCTGTGAAATGACCAGGGTGAGACAAAGGATTTTTGTCTGCTGGGGCTAGCTGTGAATGTTTCAGCTGATCACCTTGATTTGCATTTAATGGCTACCAGTATTAAAAAAACTCAAAAATTACAACAGCAAAACAACAGAGGGGAAACAAACAGGCACATAAAATCACTCTCAACAAAAGATTCCCCCCAGGCGCTTCCAAGCCATTGAATGCAAATCAAGGTGATCAGCTGCAACATTCACAGCTAGCCCCAGCAGACAAAAGTCCTTTGTTAGCTTGCTTTCTCTTCTGTGTGTATGTCAACAAAGGATTGGGCGTACAGTGCAAGCAAACTGGGCCGGATTGGAGTTGTTGGTATCTCCACGACTGAGTGTAAAATAGGTTGCAGCTGGAATAAGACAGCAGTCGGAAAACTATTTTCTTAGTCTGGGTATCACATCTCTTCGCTGGGATAGAGTCTGTCATCAGGTTCGAGGTTATGGAACGGGAGGTTTCGGCTCGGGCAATGTTTAACGTGTTAGCATTTAACCCTGGCATCTTGTCAGCCTGTCTCTCTCCAACCTTTTGAGCTGATTGGTATGTCGGAAATTCAAACAGGCTTTGGTCTATTTCGGGAGGAAGCACTGATAGATAGATGTCAACCCATCGAGTTCTTACGATCCAATCCGGTCTGTTTACTGAAATATAAACAGACTAGGAGCATCGCACATTATCCAATAATACTTCACTTGTTCTTGGATTCCAAAGATGGTCTAAAGCCCCAATAAGTAACACTCAATACACCAGTGGCGCAGCGGATTAAACTGCTGAGTTGCCGAACTTGCTGACCGAAAGATCGGCAGTTTGAATCCAGGGAGTGGGGTGAGCTCCCGCTGTTAGCCCCAGCTTCTGCCAACCTAGCAGTTCAAAAACATGCAAATGTGAGTATTTATTGTGTCATCAGCAACCATACCATTGTATTACATTTCTAACAGACCAAAACAAATAAACAGATAAAAAAACACAGATTTTGCAAACTTGGTAGTTGATTAAATGTCCTTTGACCAGTATCTGGCCACCTGGAGTGCCTTTGGTGTTGCCGCAACAAGGTCCTCCATTGTGCATGTAGCAGGTTGCATTGCAGCAGGTGGTCAGTGGTTTGCTGTTCTCCACACTTGCATGTCGTGGATTCCACTTTGTGGCCCCATTTCTTGAGGTTGGCTCTGCATCTCGTGGTGCCAGAGCACCGTCTGTTCAGTGCCTTCCAAGTCGCCCAGTCTTCTGTGTGCCCAGGGGGGAGTCTCTCATCTGTTATCACCTACAGATTGAGGTTCTGGGTTTGAGCCTGCCACTTTTGGACTCTCGCTTGCTGAGGTGTTCCAGCGAGTATCTCTGTAGGTCTAAGAAAACTATTTCTTGATTTAAGTCATTGACGTGCTGGCTGATACCCAAACAGGGGATGAGCTGGAGATGTCTCTGCCTTGGTCCTTTCACTATTGGCTGCTACTTCCCAGCGGATATCAGGTAGCCCTTAGTTTGAGGACCCCTGGTCTAGAGTAATTCTCAGGTATTTGGGTGCGCTGCAATGCTCCAGTGGGATTCCTTCCCAGGTCATCCTCAGAGTTCTGGATGCTTGTCTGTTCTTAAGGTAACCAGAAGCTACCAGAAATGTGAGTAGAACAATAGGTACTACTTCTGCGGGAAGGTAACAGCGCTCCATGCAGTCATGCCGGCCACATGACCTTGGAGGTATCTATGGACAACGCTGGCTCTTCAGCTTAGAAATGGAGATGAGCACCAAACCCGAGAGCAGGACACGACTAGCCTTAATGTCAAGGGAAACTTTTACCTTTACCTTTAAAGGATCAGGAATTCCAAAATCTGAAATTGTCCGTATTGGTGGCAGAGACAGTGATGCATTTACTTTATGATGGCTTAATTTACACAAACATAGTTTCATGCACAAAATTGTTCAAGCTTCTAGCTATCCCCTGCCACGCATTGCTGTGGCCCAGTCTATGTAGGTATGTTTTATGAGTGTATATTTGTATATATGTATGTGGGGTTTTGCACATGCATTGTAATGTAATTTTTGTCTCTTCTGTTGTGTTTTTCAGTGTTTTTATGAGTGATGGTTGGCCTGTTAGGCATATTGTGTCCAAATTTGGTGTCACTTCGTCCAGTGGTTTTTGAGTTATGTTAATCCCACAAACAAACATTATATTTTTATTTATATAGACTAGCAGTCCCCTGCCATGTGTTGCTGTGGCCCACATGGGAGTTCTGTGTGGGAAGTTTGGCCCAATTCTATCATTGGTGGGGTTCAGAATGCTCTGTGATTGTAGGTGAACTAAAAATCCCAGCAACTACAACTCCCAAATGTCAAGATTCTATTTTCCCCAAACTCCACCAGTGCTCACATTTGGGCATATTGAGTATTTGTGTAGAGTTTGGTCCAGATCCATCATTGTTTGAGTCCACAGTGAATCTCTGGATGTAGGTGAACTACAACTCCAAAACCAAAGGACACTGCCCACCAAACCCTTCCAGTATTTTCTGTTGGTCGTGGGAGTGCCAAGTTTGGTTCAATTCCATCATTGGTGGGGTTCAGAATGCTCTTTGATTGTAGGTGAACTATAAATCCCAGCAACTACAAATCGCAAATGTCAAAATTATTTTTTTTTTAGTGAAGAACATACATTGGGTTGTTAGGTGTCTTGTGTCCAAATTTGGTGTCAATTTGTCCAGTGGTTTTTGAGTTCTGTTAATCCCACAAACGAATATTACATTTTTATTTACAGTGATCTCTGAATGTAGATGAACTACAACTCCAAAACCAAAGGACACTGCCCAGCAAACCCTTCCAATATTTTCTGTTGTTCATGGGAGAACTGTGTGGAGTTCTGCTAATCCCACAAATGAACATTACATTTTTATTTATATTGACTAGCTGTACCCGCCGCGCGTTGCTGTGGCCAACCTTCCCTCTTTCTCTCCTTCTTTCCCTCCTTCCTTCACTCCCTCTTTACTTCCTTCCTTCCTTCCCATCTTTCCTTCTCTTCTTCCTTCCTTCTCTATCTGTTTCCTTCCTTCCCCCTTTTTCTTTCTCTTCTGCTGTCTCTCTTTCCTTCCCTCCCTCTTTCTCTACATCTCCCCCCCTTCCTTCACTCCCACTTTCCTTCCTTCTTTCTCTTTTTCTTTCCTTCTCTGCTTCCTTCCTTCTCTAACTTTCCTCCCCCTTTTTCTTTCCATCCCTCTTTCCTTTCTTCCTTCTCTAACTCTTTCCTTTCTCTCTTTGCTTCCATGCTTCCTTCTTTCCTTCCTTCCTTCTTTCTTTCCCTCCCTCTTTCTTTCTTTCTTTCTTTCTTTCTTTCTTTCTTTTTCTCCCCTTCCCTCACTCTTTCTTCCCTTTTTTCTGTACTGCCATTTAGCTTTTTGTCATTTAGCTTTTTGGGCTTTTTAAGTCCCTTCTGCTGTGTTTTTCAGTGTTTTTATGAGTGAAGGACATACATTGGGTTGTTAGGTGTCTCGTGTCCAAATTTGGTGTCGATTTGTCCAATGGTTTTTGACTTCTGTTAATCCCACAAACGAACATTACATTTTTATTTATATAGATTGTGCAGATTGAGGTTCTCCAAGGTTTCGAATGATGGTTTAGCCCATGCTTGGCTTAGCATATTTAGAGATGCCACAGATCAGTGGTGGGATTTCCCACAAACAAAGCATATGCTCTACCTCTGAACTACAATTCTTTCTTTGCATTGCATTTTGAAGATATTACATTCGATTTCCTGCATGCTGCAAACTGGATTGAAGGAAATAACCCTGTTTAATAGAAGGAAAACATATCATAATATTGTAGGTAGGTGTGATGCTCTTTTTTGGAGGGCAAGTAGTTTTTTTTAAGTGCCAACCTATGCTTATATAGGAACTACATTAGTTGAATAGGTCTTAATTCTAGCTCTTGGCTATTTAGAACGTAGGGACTACTTTGTCTAGAACAGTGTTTCTCAACCTTCCTAATGCCGCGCGACCCCTTATTACAGTTCCTCATGTTGAATCTAAAATCTCTTACTTAGTTCTGATTCTAGAAGGAACAAATGGTAGAATCTGTGATCTGATGTTGGCACTTTTGGTCTTGTTCCAGAAGCATTCTCTCCTGACATTTCACCCACATCTATGGCAGGTATCCTCAGAGGTTGTGAGGTCTGTTGGAAACTAGGCAAGTGAGGTTTATATATCTGTGCAATAAGGTCCAGGGTGGGAGAAAGAACTCTTGAGGCAAGTGTGAATGTTGCAATTGGCCACCTTGATTAGCATTAAATGGTAGGCTTGGGCAATCCATGGTTCTAAATGGTTCTAAAGTACTTACAAAACTAAAGTTCTGGTGGTGAAAATTTCAGAACGCTAACAAAACTCTCAAAATTTCATAATAAATGGCAGTTCCTAATTGGTTTTGTCATTAAAATCACCAATAATGAAATAATAATTAAATTTTGAAAGTTTTGTTAGAGTTCTGAAATTTTCACCACCAGAACTTTAGTTTGTAAGTACAGGGTTAGTCAAAATGCATAGGCCAATAAGCCATTCAATTGAATGGCTTATTGGCCTATGCATTTTGACTAACCCTGTACTTTAGAACCATTTAGAACCATGGATTGCCCAAGCCTATTAAATGGCCTTCCAGCTTCAAAGCCTGGCTGCTTCCTGCCTGGGGGAAGGCTTTGTTGGGCATTGTTAGCTGGCCCTGATTGTTTCCTGTCAGGATTTCCCATTTCTTTAATGTTCCTCTTGCCACCTTGATTAGCATTAAATGGCATTCCAGCTTCAAAGCCTGGTTGCTTCCTGCCTGGGGGGAATCCTTTGTTGTTGACATGAAACAATCAAAGTCAGCTAATACCTACCAACAAAGGATTCCTTCAGGAAGGAGGCAGCCAGGCTTTGAATCTGCAAGGCCATTAAATGCTCATTAAGGTGCCCAATTGCAACATTGGCAAGAAAGAGTTCTTTCTCCCACCTTGGACATTCCACAGATATATAAACTCCATTTGCCTAGTTTCCAACAAACCTCACAACTTCTGAGGATGCCTGCCATAGATGTGGGTGAAACGTCAGGAGAGAATGCTTCCATAAGGCCTGGAAAACTCACAGCAACTCACAGTAAAATTGCTGCAAATTCTGAAGCAAAGAATTTCTCAATTTGTAAACTTTTGGGGAACAGTTTACATATATGCTCTGTTTATTTTTCATATCAAGCCCAGACTTACTGGACTGTTTCCATAATAGAAAAACACCTCATTTGTAATTTAGTTAGCATATATAAACATACTATTTAGTATATTTCTGACATTGAAAAATATACATTATTCTACAAAGCTAAATTGGAATGATACTTTATGCCACACCCTGTGTTAGCAAAGTACACATAGATAGCCCACTATAGCAGTGGTTCTCAACCTTGCTAATGCCGTGACCCCTTAATGCAGTTCCTTATGTTGTGGTGACCCCCAACCATAATATTGTTTTCGTTGCTACTTGATACCTGTCATTTTACTACTGTTATAAATCGTAATGTAAATATCCGATATGCAGGATGGATTTTCATTCACTGGATTAAATTGAGCACAAATACCCAATATGCCCAAATATGAATGCTAGTGGGGTTGGGGGGGGGGGGGGGGGGAAGGAATGATTTTGTAATTTGGGAGTTGTAGTTGCTGGGATTTATAGTTCAGTTATAATCAAAGAGCATTCTGAACTCCACCAGCGATGGATTTAAATCAAACTTGGCAGACAGAACTCCCATGACGATTAGAAAATCCTGGAAACGTTTTTTGTGCATTGACCTTGAGTTTGGGAGTTGTAGTTCACCTGTATCCAGAGGAGTGCTGTGGATTCATGCAGTGATGGATCTGGACCAAACTTGGCACGGATACTCAATATGCCCAAATGTGAACACTGGTGGAGTCTGGGGAAAACAGACCTTGACATTTGGGAGTTGTAGTTATTGGGATTTATAGTTCACCTACAATCAAAGAGCATTCTGTACTCGACCAACAATAAAATTGGGTCAAACTTCCCACACAGAATCCCAATGACTAACAGAAAATACTATGTTTTCTGATGGTCTTTGGCGACCCCTTTGACACCCCCTCACGACCCCCTCAGGGGTCCGACCCCCAGGTTGAGAAACACAGCTCTATAGCCACAGGTTCTCCATCCATGGATCCATTGTGTATAAGGGCCATTTGCTACCTGAGCAGGAAAAATATGAAAACAAACCACGTTTAGTAAAGAATACAAAATAAAGTGCTATACACACACACAAATACATACACATGCATACACACATACACACACACACACATGCAGAAAGGACCACAGCAGGAAATGTGGCTGTAAAGTTCAATTCAATGTCGAAAATATTGATGCAATAGACAATCCCGTATGCATCCCGTCATGCTCCGTAGTTCAATTATGACTAATTGCATAGATAGAAAGAGAAGGAGGGAGTTTTTCCAATGTTTCCAATTTTCCCATTAGAAAAAAAAAACCTAAAAATATATCCTGAGAGGTAGGAAAAGGGAGGGTTTTCTCTTTTTTTAAATCAGCCTTTCTATATCTGTTTATGTCCTTGAGCAAACTGGTATTCTAAAGCATGATTCGTCTGTTCCAAATGTAGTTTGTTGTTTCGGTCCTTCAAGTTGTTTCTGAATTACGGCAACCGCAAGGTGAAGCTATTGCAGAATTTTCTTGGCAGGATGTGTTCAGAGTTGGATTGCTCTTGTTTTCATCTTAGGTCAGCGTTTCTCAACCTGGGGGTCTAGACCCCGGGAGGGGGGTCATAAAGGGGGTGTCAGAGGGGTCGCCAAAGACCATTAGAGTATTCCCTGTTACTGCATGGGAAGTTTGGCCCAATTCTATCATTGGTGGGGTTCAGAATCCTCTTTGATTGTAAGTGAACTATAAATCCCAGCAATTATAACTCACAAGTGTCAAGGTCTATTTTCCCCAAACTCCACCAATGTTCACATTTGGACATATTGAGTATTCGTTTCAAGTTTGGTCTAGATTCATCCTTGTTTGAGTCCACAACAATCTCTGGATGGAGGCGAACTACAACTCCAAAACCCAAGGTCAATGCCCACCAAACCTTTCCAGTATTTGGTCATGGGAGCTCAGTGTGCCAACTTGGTTTAATTCAATCATTGGTGTAGTTCAAAATGCTCTTTGATTGTAGGTGAACTATAAATCCCAGCAACTAAAACTCCCAAGTGTCAAGGTCTATTTTCCCCAAACTCCACCAGTGTTCATATTTGGGCATATTGCGTATTTGTGCCAAGTTTGGTCCAGATCCATCATTGTTTGAGTCCACAGTGCTCTGTGGAGGGAGGCAAACTACAACTCCAAAACCCAAGGTCAATGCCCATCAAACCTTTCCAGTATTTGGTCATGGGAGTTCAGTGTGCCAAGTTGGGTCAAGTCCATCATTGGTGTAGTTCAGAATGCTCTTTGATTGTAGGTGAATTATAAATCCCAGCAACTACAATTCCCAAGTGTCAAGGTCTATTTTCTCCAACCTCCACCAATGTTCACATTTGGGCATATTGAAAATTCATGTCAAGTTTGGTCTAGATTCATAATTGTTTGAGTCCACAGCACTCTCTGGATGTAGGTGAACTACAACTTCTAAACTCAAGGTCAATGGCCACCAAATCTTTCCAGTATTTGGTCATGGGAGATCAGTGTGCCAAGTTTGGTTCAATTCCATCATTGGTGGAATTCAGAATGCTTTTTAATTGTAGGTGAACTATAAATCCCAGCAACTACAATTCCCAAGTGTCAAGGTCTATTTTCCCCAACCTCCACCAATGTTCACATTCGGGTATATTGAATATTCATGTCAGGTTTGGTCTAGATTCATAATTGCTTGAGTCCACAGCGCTCTCTGGATGTATGTGAACTACAACTTCTAAACTCAAGGTCAATGGCCACCAAATCTTTCCAGTATTTGGACATGGGAGTTCAGTGTGCCAAGTTGGGTCAAGTCCATCATTGGTGTAGTTCAGAATGCTCTTTGATTGTAGGTGAACTATAAATCTAAGCAACTACAACTCCCAAATGTCAAGGTCTATTTCCCCCAAACTCCACCAGTGTTCATATTTGGGCATATTGAGCATTTGTGCCAAGTTTGATCTAGAGGCATTCTCTTCTGAAGTTTCGCCTGCATCTATGGCAAGCATCCTCAGAGGTAGTGAGGTCACCCAATGGGTTTGAATCTTCAAACAGGGATTTGATCCCCGGTCTCCAGAACCATAGTCCAATGCTCAAACCAGTTGACCACATTGACAAGTAGCCATTGATGTGGCTGGAGACAGAGCCAGGCTAGTTGGAGAACGGCTGAACTTTTTAGGTCTCAATTCCTTTGACGTAAAGCCTGGATTTAAACTGAAGTCAAGTATTCTTTCGTTGCCTCCAAAAAGGTCATGTGTTCCTTTCTCGCATAATAGTGTCTTTGAATGGCGGCGCAAAGGGAATCGACTTGGAATCTCATTTTTATTTCTGTGTGAAGATCAATTGTTTTTTAATTCGTGCCGAAAACATTGGAACGCTGTTTAGCGGTTTCGCTTTTCATCGTCCATTTAGGGTTTCAAAGCTCCAAGTTAATTGGAAGGGACAAGGCAGCGGCAGAAGAAGAGCCAGATTTCCTATCCCTGCATGACTTTTTGGATAATATCGAAAGAGCTGCCCAAATGAACTGGGTGTGTATGGAGTTTAAATCTTTCTTGAATCTTTCAGAGTGTGGCCATTGTTCGGACAACCTTCAAACAAGCAGAACTAAGGAGAAAGAGATAGCAAACAACCTTCTCTTTCACCTTCTCTTAAACTTCTCTGCGCATATATCTACATAAATAAAAATGTAATGTCCGTTTGTGGAATGAACTTAACTCAAAAACCATTGGACGAATTGACACCAAATTTGGACATAATGCACCTAACAACCCAATGAGTGACCATCACTCAAAAATATGATTTTGTCATTTGGGAGTTGTAGTCGCTGGAAGGGTTTGGTGAGCATTGACCTTGAGTTCGGGAATTATACTTCATCAGAAAGTACTGAGGACTCAAAACAATGATGGATCTGGACTGAACTTGGCACAGATACTCAATATGCCCAAATGGAAACACTGGTGAATTTTGGGGAAAATAGAGCTTGACACTTGGGAGTTGTAGTTGCTGGGATTTATAGTTCACCTACATCAAAAAGCATTCTGAACTACACCAATGATGGAATTGAACCAAATTGGCGCACTGAACTCCCATGACCAAATACTGAAAAGGTTTGGTGGGCATTGACCTTGGGTTTTGGAGTTGTAGCTCACCTACATCCAGAGAGCACGGTGGACTCAAACAATGATGGATCTGGACTGAACTTGGCACAGATACTCAATATACCCAAATGTGAACACTGCTGGACATTGGGGGAAATAGACCTTGACACTTGGAGGTTGTAGTTGCTGGAAGGGTTTGATGAGCATTGACCTTGAGTTCTGGAATTATAGTTCACCTACATCCAGAAAGTAGTGTGGACTCAAAACAAATGATGGATCTGGACTGAACTTGGCACAGATCCTCAATATGCCCAAATGTGAACACTGGTGGACTTTGGGGATAATAGACCTTGACACTTGGGAGTTGTAGTTGCTGGGATTTATAGTTCACCTACAATCAAAGAGCATTCTGAACTACACCAATGATGGAATTGACCGAAGCTTGGCAGACAGGACTCTCATGACCAACAGAAAATACTGGAAGGGTTTGGTGGGCACTGACCTTGAGTTTTGGAGTTGTAGTTCACCTACATCCGGAGAGCACTGTGGACTCAAACAATGATGGATCTGGACTGAACTTGGCACGAATACTCAATATACCCAAATGTGAACACTGCTGGACATTGGGGGAAATAGACCTTGACACTTGGAGGTTGTAGTTGCTGGAAGGGTTTGGTGGGCATTGACCTTGAGTTTTGGAGTTGTAGTTCACCTACATCCGGAGAGCACTGTGGACTCAAACAATGATGGATCTGGACTGAACTTGGCACAGATACTCAATATGCCAAAATGTGAACACTGGTGAACTTTGGGGAAATGGTCCTTGACACTTGGGAGTTGTAGTTGCTGGGATTTATAGTTCACCCACATCAAAAAGCATTCTGAACTACACCAATGAGGGAATTGAACTAAACGTGGCATGCAGGACTCCCATGACCAAGAGAAAATACTCAAAGTGTTTCGTGGGCACTGACCTTGAGTTTTGGAGTTGTAGTTCCCCTACATCCAGAGAGCAGTGTGGACTCAAACAATGATGGATACGGACCAAACTTGGCACGAATACTCAATATGCTCAAATGTGAACAGTGATGGACTTTGGGGAAAATAGACCTTGACTCTTGGAGGTTGTAGTTGCTGGAAGGGTTTGTTAGGCATTGACCTTGAGTTCTGGAGTTGTAGTTCACCTACATCCAGAGAGCACGGTGGACTCAAACAATGGTGAATCTGGACTGAATTTGGCACAGATACTCAATATGCCCAAATGTGAACACTGGTGGAGTTTGGGGAAAATAGACCTTGGCACTTGGAAGTTGCAATTGCTGGGATTTATAGTTCACCTACAATCAAAGAGCATTCTGAACTACACCAGTGATGGAACTGAACCAAACGTGGCATACAGGACTCCCATGACCAACAGAAAATACTGGAAGGATTTGGTGGGCACTGACCTTGAGTTTTGGAGTTGTAGTTCACCTACAGCCAGAGAGCACTATGGACTCAAGCAATGATGGATGTCGACCAAACTTGGCACGTATACTCCATATGTCCAAATATGAATACAGATGGAGTTTGGGGGAAATAGATCTCGACATTTGGGAGTTGTGGTTACTGGGATTTATAGTTCACCTACAATCAGAGAGCGTTAAACCCCACCAACTATAGAATTAGACCAAATTTCCACACAGAACCCCCATGAACAACAGAAAATAGTGTGTTTTCTGGTGGTCTTTGGCGACCCTTCTGACACCCCCTTGTGACCCCCCCCCCCATGGGTTCCGACCCCCAGGTTGAGAAATGGTTCTTTAAGGCCATCCAGTCCAACATCCTTCACCAGGGCAAGAAAACATAACAAAAGCCCTCCTGACAAAGCCATCCAGCCATAGATATAGATAAATAGATATGATTCACACACACACACACATATGTATATAACAGATATAGTATCATAGATTTGAAAGGGTCCCCTAAAGATGTACAATTATTTGTTGCATGTTCTTTCTGGGTACTTTGACTACTAAAAATGACCTCTGAAACTGTACTATTTTGGCCCTTGCTTTGTCACTGCTGTCATCATCTCTGTCTAACACATTATGAGGCTGGGAAAATAAGAAATCTATAGGTGACAGAAATGAAAATAACACCTTAATACATTTTCTTCCAAGAGAAGCTTTCGTTGTCCGTAGTGCCGAAAACAATGGAGATTGGAGTAGCTTTGATGAGCTGTACCTGAATCTAAAACCCCTTCTTAGTTCTGATTCTAGAAGGAACAAATGGTAGAATCTGTGATCAGATGTTGGCACTTTTGGTCTTGTTCCAGAAGCATTCTCTCCTGACATTACACCCACATCTATGACAGGTATCGTCAGAGGTTGTGAGGTCTGTTGGAAACTAGGCAAGTGAGGTTTATATATCTGTGCAATAATGTCCAAGGTGGGAGAAAGAACTCTTGAGGCAAGAGAGAATGTGGCAATTGGCCACCTTGATTAGCATTAAATGGTCTTGCAGCTTCAAAGCCTGGTTGCTTCCTGCCTGGGGGAAGCCTTTTTTGGGTATATCTGTGCAATAATGTCCAGGATGGGAGAAAGAACTCTTGAGGCAAGTGAGAATGTTGCAATTGGCCACCTTGATTAGCATTAAATGGCCTTCCAGCTTCAAAGCCTGGCTGCTTCCTGCCTGGGGGAAGCCTTTGTTGGGCATTGTTAGCTGGCCCTGATTATTACCTGTCAGGACTTCCCCTGTTTCTTTAATGTTCCTCTTGTCACCTTGATCAGCAATAAATGGCCTTCCAGCTTCAAAGCCTGGTTGCTTCCTGCCTGGGGGAATCCTTTGTTGGGTATATCTGTGCAATAATGTCCAGGGTGGGAGAAAGAACTCTTGAGGCAAGAGAGAATGTTGCAATTGGCCACCTTGATTAGCATTAAATGGTCTTGCAGCTTCAAAGCCTGGTTGCTTCCTGCCTGGGGGAAGCCTTTGCTGGGCATTGTTATCTGGCCCTGATTGTTACCTGTCAGGATTTCCCCTGTTTCTTTAATGTTACTCTTGTCACCTTGATCAGCAATAAATGGCTTTCCAGCTTCAAAGTCTGGTTGCTTCCTGCCTGGAGGAATCCTTTGTTGGGTATATCTGTGCAATAATGTCCAGGGTGGGAGAAAGAACTCTTGAGGCAAGTGCGAATGTTGCAATTGGCCACCTTGATTAGCATTAAATGGCCTTCCAGCTTCAAAGCCTGGCTGCTTCCTGCCTGGGGGAATCCTTTGTTAGTTATACCTGTGTAATAATGTCCAGGGTGGGAGAAAGAACTCTTGACGCAAGTGCGAATGTTGCAATTGGCCACCTTGATTAGCATTAAATGGCCTTCCAGCTTCAAAGCCTGGCTGCTTCCTGCCTGGGGGAATCCTTTGTTAGTTATACCTGTGTAATAATGTCCAGGGTGGGAGAAAGAACTCTTGACGCAAGTGAGAATGTTGCAATTGGCCACCTTGATTAGCATTAAATGGTCTTCCCGCTTCAAGGCCTGACTGCTTCATGCCTGGGGGAATCCTTTGTTGGGCATTGTTAAGGCCTTGATTGTTTCCTGTAAGGATTTCCCCTGTTTCTTTAATGTTCCTCTTGTCACCTCGATTAGCATTAAATGGCCTTCCAGCTTCAAAGCCTGGCTGCTTCCCGCCTGGGGGAAATCTTTGTTGGGTGTTGTTAGCTGACCCTGATTGTTTCCTGTTAGGAATTCCCTTGTTTCTTGAATGTTCTTCTTTATTTACTTTATTTATTTACATCCACACTTGCCTCCAACAGACAAGAGTTCTTTCTCCCACCCTGGGCATCATTCCCCAGATATATAAACCTCACTTGCCTAGTTTCCAACAGACCTCACAACCTCTGAGGATGCCTGCCATAGATGTGGGTGAAACGTCAGAAGAGAATGCTTCTGGAACATGACCATACAGCTCGGAAAACTCACAGCAACCCAGTGATTGTGGCCATGAAAGCCTTTGACAATAATGTATGATGATGATGATGATGATGATGATGATGATGATGCACGTTATATCTTACCATTGGTATTGCTTCTGTGATTTCCGAGAAGAGAAGTTAAGCACCTCTGGTTGGCCAAAGTTTCCCCATTTCAGCTATTTCATATGTAAAACATGAGTCTCAAGGCTGGAATCCTTTAGGTTTTGTCTCTCTTCTTTAGATTAAGGACTGCTGCTTAAAGAATCTCTTTTTCTTTGGGAGCTGAAACTAATCTATCATTTCCAATTAATTCCATAGTGGCTGAGTAAAGATGACAGCCTTGCTTGTCATTTTGTAATACCGCTTTTCCTGAATGGAAAGACGTCAGGATTTAGAAAATTACTTTTTTTCCAAAAAGTAATTGGCTGTGGTTATAATTCGAGGGTTTAAGCAGCAGTTTTGCTTCCAACTCTTTCGCTTTGATGTTTCCTGGAAATACCATTGCCTCTGAGTTATGTTTTAAATGCTGGAAAGCTTTTGGTTGCTGGCTGTTTTATACCAATGGTTCCCAACCTTCTTTTGACAAGAGTCCGCTCTCCAACATCAGCACCAAAAGGGTTACGAATCAGTTTTTGGTCAACTTTAGATTCAGTTTGGCTATTTGGAGTGCTGATTCAGAAAATTGCATTGGATAGACCACATCAACTCTAGTTTCTGATACAGAACATATACTTACTTACTTAGGCGATCCCTCGTAGTCTGCTCCTCCAAGTGTAGGGTCCGTAGGTGGCTGTGGAGCCCAATTCTTGACCTGCACGTTCTCCCGCAGTGAGGGCATCGGTTTCCAGGTGGAAGGCGGCCCCGGTCAGGGTTGGCTTGATGCGCCTTCCTCTTGGTACGTTTCTCTCTTTCACCTTCCATTCGTGCCTCTTCAAATTCCACAACACTGCTGGTCACAGCTGACCTCCAGCTGGAGCGCTCAAGGTCCAGGGCTTCCCAGTTCTCAGTGTCCCCTCCCGACATCCCTGTTGTCTCGGCACTATAAGAGAGTTTCACAAGACCAGTCACTCTCATCACGTGGTTTCAAGGCAATGGTGTGGTAATAGTGAGACCACGGACCATATTTTTGTTCTTACGGATCACTGGTGGTCCACCAACCACAGGTTGGAACTACTGTTTTATACAACCAGACCACCACATTTGCTGGGGTTAGGGGCACAGAGCCCATGTCAAAATAAATAAATTGCACATAGAGAAATTGCTTATTTGTTTAAATATCTGAGATAACACCTCTAGAAATTCCTAGGTCTTCCAGCATGACTCCTCTAGAAACTGATGATACCTACTTACTTACTTACTTAGGCAATCCCTCATTGTCCGAGTAGGGTAATCTTCCACAGTGGGTCCGTAGGTGAATGTGAAGCCCTATTCTTGACCTGCGTGTTCTCCCGCAGTGAGGGCATCGGTTTCCAGATAGAAGGCGGTCCTGGTTGGGGTTGGCTTGATGCGCCTTCCTCTTGGCACGTTTCTCTCTTTCGCCTTCTATTCATGCCTCTTCAAATTCCACAACACTGCTGGTCACAGCTGACCTCCAACTGGAGCGTTCAAGGGCCAGGGCTTCCCAGTTCTCAGTGTCTATGCCAGAGTTTTTAAGGTTGTCTTTGAGCCCATCTTTCAATCTCTTTTCCTGTCCACCAACATTCTGTTTTCCGTTCCTGAGTTTGGAGTAGAGCAACTGCTTTGGGAGACGGTGGTTGGGCACCCGGACAACGTGGCCGGTCCAGCTGAGTTGATGGAGGAGGAGCATCACTTCAATGCTGGTGGTCTTTGCTTCTTCCAGCACACTGACATTTGTCCGCTTGTCTTCCCAAGAGACTGATGATAGAATTGCACCGAAGGACCTAGAGCAGTGTTTCTCAACCTGGGGGTCGGGATCACAAGGTAGTGTCAGAGGGGTCGCCAAAGACCATCAGAAAACACCATAGTTACTGTTGGTCATGTGGGTTCTGTGTGGGAAGTTTGGACCACATTGGTGGGGTTCAGAACGCTCTTTGATTGAAGGTGAACCCTAAATCCCATTAACTAAAACTCCCAAATGTCAAGGTCTATTTCCCCCAAACTCCACCAGTATTCACATTTGGGCATATTGAGTATTTGTGCCAAGTGTGGTCCAGATGTGGGCAAAATGTCAGGAGAGAATGCTTCTGGAACAAGACCAAAAGTGCCAACATCAGATCACAGATTCTACCATTTGTTCCTTCTAGAATCAGAATTAAGGAAGGGATTTTAGATTCAACATGAGGAACTGTATTAAGGGGTCGCAGCATTAGGAAGGTTGAGAAACACTGTTCTAGACAAAGTAGTCCCTAAGTTCAAAATAGCCACGAGCTAGAATTAAAACCGATTCAACTAATGTAGTTCCTATATAAGCATAGGTTGGCACTCACAGCAACCAGGAATAGAATTATGTTATCCACGCAGTCTGTTTGAGTCCACCATGCTCTCTTGATGTAGGTGAACTACAAGTCCCTAACACAAGGTCAATGCCCACCAAACCCTTCCAGGACCAGCTGTTAGGAATTGTGAGAGTTAAAGTCCAAAACACCTGGAGGGCCAAGGTTTTCCCATGCCTGGTCTACATGGTCCTGTAATCTAGTTCAAAGCAGATAATCTGGATTTTATTTGGCAGTATAGAAGGGGCCCAAGAGAGAGATATCTATAGCATGACTGGAGGAAGTTGATCATTGAGAAAATATTTGCATCCAATCTGTGAATAATCAACAGTCAAAACTGTAAATGTGGAGGAATGACTGTCTATATGTGCAATCATATCCTTTTAAAAATACTTCTGTGGGTGCAGAGTCTGTGCGTAAAGTGTGCTGGCTGTATGCATTTGCAATCAGAGGCGGCCCTAGGTAATTTTCAATGGTAAGCAAACAGTATTTTTGCGCCCCCCGCCAACCAATCATTGATATATATTTTCTGTTTGTCGTGGGAGTTCTGTGTGCCATATTTGGTTCAATTCCATCATTGGTGGAGTTCTGAATGCTCTTTGATTGTAGGTGACCTATACATCCCAGTAAATACATTTGCCGCACTTGCTTCCTTGCCTGGCCCACTTTGGGTCCGGAGGCATGCCTGAAGACCTCGGCATGTGCACCAAAAGTCACCTCTTCTCCTGACTTTCTCCTCAGCCATTGGGACCAAGAGAGAGAGAGAGACAGAGGTGGAGATGCCCACCTTTCCTGAAGGTAGGCGCAAAACAAAGGAGGGAGCGGAGGTGGGAGATACCTCCAGCCAGAGGGGCTCTCTCTCTCTCTCTCTCTTGGTCCCAATGGCTAAAGAGAAAGTCAGGAGAAGAGGCGACTTTTGGTGCGCACGCTGGGGTCTTCAGACACACCTCCGGACCCGAAGCGGGCCAGGCGCAGCGTCTCTGCCCCTTGGCCCACCCGCGGATTGGGGAGAGGAGAGGAGGCAGGTGGAGCGCCGGGGGATCAGGAAAGAGAGCCAGTCATGGGGAAGGGATCGAACGCGGAGAACGATTGAGCGCCGGCTCTGCTCGCACACCTGGTGGCAGGGTTGAGCAGGAACGAGAGGGGCTAGGCGAGGCTCAAGGGCCCGGCCCCTTTGGGAAGAGGATCGCCTGGCAGCGAGGCAAGAAAGCCGAGGCTCCCCCTGGACTGCTAGGGCTGTTATGAGCTGAGGGGGTGCTCCTCAAGTGGCGGTCGAGGGGGATTTACAGAGGCGCCTTTGCGTCCCTGGCAAAAAAAAAATGTTCTGCGACCGCTTACTTCGCGTAAAGGATGAGCCGCCCCTGTTTGCAATGAAAAAGATCCATTCATTTCATTGAGTGAATTATGTTCAACTTCCAACCGAATTGTAGAAGTGCCTATCAAACTGTTCTTTCGAGGGATTTCTAAGCAAGACTCCAGAGTTAATTTTTGATGGATGCCGATCATAGAGCTACACTGGAGGATCTAAATGTTACTAGAGGAAACCTATACATCAAATCAGCAAGTAATCAAATCTGCAAATGTGCAGTGTTGGCTGTGTTTCCACTTTAGTAGCGAAACTTACAGCTCGAATAAACATTCTGGATATAACTAATGAGGAAGGCTTATCAACTCTCCCCTTCACTCTCTCTAAGCGGTTCTTCAGTGGGAGCGATCTTCCTCCGCAAGAAGCCTGTTGATTCCTGGGATATGCATTTGTAAGTCTGACTATTTTTGCTGTTACTTATAATTTTTTTTGCAGATCAACTTTTGCTCCCAAGTCTACAGAGCAACAAACCCCATGAGAGGAGTTCTCAGAAGCAAGACCAATGTATACATCTTGCAACTTAAAGTGAGAAATTAAAGTAAGATCCAGGACAACCTTTTGGGCAAGCTATACATGAAGTAAGAGCAGGGGCAGCTCAACCCATTACGCAAAGTAAGCATTTGCAGTATAGTTGATTTTGCCCAGGGGCGCTCTTGGGGGAAAATAGACCTTGACATATACGAGTTGTAGTTACTGGGATGTATAGTTCACCTACAATCAAAGAGCATTCTGAATTCCACCAATGATGGAATTGAACCAAATATGGCACACAGAATTCCCACGACGAACAGAAAATATATATCAGTGATTGGGGGGGGGGGGGCAAAATACTGTTTGCTTACCGTTGAAATTACCTAGGGCCGCCTCTGAGTAAGAGCAGTGTTTCTCAACCTGGGGGTCAGGACCCCGGGGGGGGGGGGGGGTCATGAGGAAGTGCCAAAGACCATCAGAAAACACAGTATTTTCTGTTCTTCATGATGGTTCTGTGTGGGAAGCTTGGCCCAATTCTATCGTTGGTGAAGTTTAGAATGCTCTTTGATTGTAGGTGAACTATAAATCCCAGCAACTACAAAACTCAAACCTCTGCATAACTTTGTAAGTCTTCCTGCATTTTCCACTGTTCCACAAGTTATTTATTCATTTGTGAAGAGCAATTTCACAATTTGGAAAAAAGGCAATGCAAAATAATCAGAAATCAGCTTGGGAATAGCAAAGGAGAGGAGAATCCCATCCACTGATAGGACTTTATTATTATTATTATTATTATTATTATTATTAACTTTATTTATACCCCGCAAAATCTCCCGAAGGACTTGATGCGGTTTACAAAGGCCGAGGCCGCCGACAACAACAACATACAATACACAGTAAAACTCATAAGCAAATAATAAAACATAAAGCAAAATAATAGAACAGTAAAACAATGACACCGTGACGCAATTAAAAACCTAGGGGCCGGGCCAAATGTTATGGACAAAAGTTAAAAGTGCTGAACCTGACAGGTAATATGTAGAGGTATTTGGCGGTAGGTGCAATGTGCAGATAATCCTGAATCTCTAACAAAGTGCGTTTGGGACTTGAAGCCAGGAGTTTTCTATTCTGGGAAGGCACACTGGAACATATGACAAGCATGTCACCATCAATGCCGAAGGGGCCTGTCACACCAAGATATGTGATGTCAACGTTGCGGGACTATGTGCTATCGATGATTTCCCCCTCGTCAATAGTGAGGGTTAGGATAATCTTGGACTGGAGACAGACCAATAGCAGGATACGAACAGTGTCATGAGATAGGATCCATCACCAAAGTTGACCAGCAGGATATAAACAGTGTCATGTGATAGGGTTCAACATCAAAGTTGACCATTCAGCTTCAATTGCATGTTTCCTGCAATAGAATCCTATCAAGAAGAGCAACACTACAAACGCTTAACCCGGGAATGTTCCTCCATAGTAATCCCCCCTAACCAAAAGCTTACCAGAGTGGCTATCTTGTAGTAACTGCATCAAATAGTTGGTCCCAAAACCATGATTTTAATTTTTTTTCTAAAGGTCAGGAGTGAGGGAATAGATCTTACTTCCTTTCAGAGTGTGTTCCATAGGCGGGGGGGAGGGGGGGGGCACAGCCAAGAAGGCCCTGCTCCTTGTCCCCACCAGCCGCATTTGCGCTGTTGATGGGAGCAAGAGCACAGCCTCCCCGGATGATCTTAAACTGCGAGGTGGGACATAGGGGCGGATGCGTTCGGACAAGTAAGCTGTGCCAGAATCGTATAGAGCTTTATAGGTCAAAACCAGCACTTTGAATTGGGCTCGGAGATGGACCGGCAGCCAGTGGAGCTGGCATAACGGGGGGTGGTATGCTCCCTGTATGCTGCCCCAGTTAGTAATCTGGCTGCCGCCCGTTGAACTATATGTACCAGCTATCACTGACAGCACAACAATAGTGGAATAGCCAGTTTGGGCAATCGAGTGTCTAGTGACTTGAGTCTCACCTTTGATGGAAAATTTACAGGAGAATCATAGAATCATAGAATCAAAGAGTTGGAAGAGACCTCATGGGCCATCCAGTCCAACCCCATTCTGCCAAGAAGCAGGAATATTGCATTCAAATCACCCCTGACAAATGGCCATCCAGCCTCTGCTTAAAAGCTTCCAAAGAAGGAGCCTCCACCACACTCCGGGGCAGAGAGTTCCACTGCTGAACGGCTCTCACAGTCAGGAAGTTCTTCCTCATGTTCAGATGGAATCTCCTCTCTTGTAGTTTG
The DNA here is from genome assembly GCF_037176765.1 of Anolis sagrei. NCBI lineage: Eukaryota > Metazoa > Chordata > Lepidosauria > Squamata > Anolidae > Anolis > Anolis sagrei. The sequence goes on along the minus strand of NC_090027.1, from coordinate 11,398,288 downwards.
AAGCCATTGTTCCACATCCTAGTCTCCAAGGAAGCAGAAAACAAGCTTGCTCCCTCCTCCCTGTGGCTTCCTCTCACATATTTATACATGGCTATCATATCTCCTCTCAGCCTTCTCTTCTTCAGGCTAAACATGCCCAGTTCCCTAAGCCGCTCCTCATAGGGCTTGTTCTCCAGACCCTTGATCATTTTAGTCGCCCTCCTCTGGACACATTCCAGCTTGTCAATATCTCTCTTGAATTGTGGTGCCCAGAATTGGACACAATATTCCAGGTGTGGTCTAACCAAAGCAGAATAGAGGGGTAGCATTACTTCCTTAGATCTAGACACTATGCTCCTATTGAAGACAATTCTATCACAAAAAGTTGAGATGAATCACCATTCTTATCTCAGCTGCTTCAAATTTGCAAGTTGTTCATGAAGGCACGAAGTTGAAAAACACCAGACTCATCAATTCAGCTTTCAACGAAAGCGGCACTTTATCTTTTGTTTACAAAATATGTACACTTCATTCTCCAATAATGTCTGTTCCCATCTCGAAGCACGTTGCAAGCTCCTTTTTTGGTTTGCACAGGAATCTCCAAAAGTGACATTCTACCAGTTCTACACATCTCTTATTGTTTTAACCCATGCATTTCTGAAACCATACAGTTTAAATCAGGGGTCCTCAAACTAAGGGCTGGATACGGCCCTCCAAGGTCATTTACCCGGCCCTCGCTCAGGAGTAACCTAAGTCTGAAATGACTTGAAAGCACACAACAACCACAACAACCCTATCTCATCAGCCAAAAGCAGGCCCACACTTTCCATTGAAATACTAATAAGTTTATATTTGTTAAAGTTGTTCTTCATTTTAATTGTTGTATTGTTTTTAAGTGTTTTTTGCACTACAAATAAGATATGTGCAGTGTGCATAGGAATTCAGTCATGCTTATTTCAAATTATAATCCGACCCTCCAACAGTTTGAGGGACTGTGACCTGGCCCTCTGTTTAAAAAGTTTGAGGGCCCCTGGTTTAAACAATAAGCAATTTTCATACCAGAAAATATAACACACTGACTGACAAATCCCATGAAGTGCTTTTGATTTTTTTTTTCCCGTGTCAGGAGCGACTCGAGAAACTGCAAATCGCTTTTAGTGTGAGAGAATTGGCTGTCTGCAAAGACGTTGCCCAGGGGATACCTGGATGTGTTACCATCCTATGGGAGGCTTCTCTCATGTCCTCACGTGGGAAGCTGTAGCTGACAGATGGGAGCTCAGCCTGCTCCCCGGATTCGGCACAAGGTCGTTGGTTAGAATCTGGGGAGTGGGGTGAGCTCCCGCTGTTAGCCCCAGCTCCTGCCAACCTAGCAGTTCGAAAACATGCAAATGTGAATAGACCAATAGGCACTGACATTCCTCTTGCGAGGGCAAGAAAGATCTACCATAATCAAAGTAAGCCTTTTTATTCTGAAAGCTATCAAGAAAAGAGCACGTTTCCTGAAAGAAGAACCAGGAACATAAGATTCTGACTGTAAATAGAAGGTCAGCTGCTGTCCTCTCCTTTTTGCCTTGTATTTTATTCTTGTTGTATTTTGAAATGGTCATATGACTAGTTAAATAAATAAATTATTATTATTATTATTATTATTATTATTATTTGAAACATAACAAGATGAGTCCACAGTAGACACTCTGCTGGCTGTTGAATTGGATCACACATCGGACACTTCCCAAGTGTCTAGGACTGTGCGATGTATTATTATTATTATTATTATTATTATTAATAGTAATATTATTTGAAACACAACAAGATGAGTCCACAGCAGACACTCTGCTGGCTGTTGTATTGGATCACAGTGTCTAGGACTGTGTGATGTATCGGCGAATAATGCGTGCAGATCCCAGTAAGGTGGCCTTTTGCAGCTGGCAGATGGTAATTTTGTCAGCGCCAATTGTGCTTAAGTGCAGGCCAAGGTCTTGAGGCACTGCACCCAGTGTGCTGATCACCACTGGGACCACCTTGACTGGTTTGTGCCAGAGTCTTTGCAGTTTGATCTTTAAATCTTCATATTGTGTCAGCTTTTCCAGTTGCTTCTCTTCAATCCTGCTGTCACCTGGGATTGCGACATCAACGATCCACACTTTGTTTTTTAACACAATTGCGAGGTCAGGAGTATTATGCTCCAAAACTCTGTCTGTCTAAATCCTTATTATTATTATTATTATTATTATTATTATTATTATTATTATTGTCGAAGGCTTTCATGGCCGGAATCACTGGGTTGTTGTAGGTTTTTTCTTTCGCCTACTTCCAACAGACCTCACTATCTCTGAGGATGCTTGCCATAGACGCAGGCGAAACATCAGGAGAGAATGCCTCTAGACCATGGCCATATAGCCCGAAAAAACCTACAACAACCCATTATTATTATTATTATTATTATTATTATTATTATTATTATTATTATTATCTTGTGTGTTGCAACCCAGAGCAGGAAAGGAAGCCCTAAGATAACTATCCACCACACTTGACTGTGAAAAAACAATCCTTTTTTATTGAAGAAAAATTGTTACAAAATAAAGGAAAAATGCAACGTCAAAAGCCACAGCAAAATCAGCAAACACGAATGTCCATGAACAAGATCAAAACCCAAAGCCACACTGTAAAATACTGGAACCTGTTAGCAATCCACTAACCATACTTGGTGTCCTAGAAATCTTTCAAGACGATGGCCAGGGAAACCAGGAGAACTGCCAAGGTCTTCATCAATCTAAAACGATGCCTGAACTGAGAAAGTCAGTTCACTTAAAGCCGAGGAATTGGTTTCGTGATACGCCTCCCTGCTTTGAAGCCGTTGTTTGTTTTTCTTTTAATCTGGAAGACCTTCGCAAGCTGAGTGATTCACTCCTGTCTTGCCAGATCTGGCCCCTTCTATTCTCATTAAGGTTCCCAGGTGCAGAATGGAGTGAAAGGTCATTGCTTCCCTCTGAAACATTCTCATGAACACTGGTACTTTCATTTTCCAAATCTACAGAAGTTTCTTCCTCACTAATTTCAGGATCATTGACATCAAGAAGTACATTTTCATTAGCATTGATATCGAGCTCTTTTGGGGGGGTTCTCCCAGCGAGGGGAGACCCAAAGGACCTCGAATGGGGTCCTGACCTTGGCGAGCGGCCAGCGGATGCCAATTCAAAAAACGCAAAAACGTTGAAAATCAATCTCGCCAGAGGCTGAAGAGGCAATCTGCGACCGAGGCGTTTATTTAGCGATTCAGCTGAAAAGGATGCATTACAGGGATATTTCCTCTATAAGCATACAGTACAGTGAATTTCAGGCATATTTATACAGGCAAAACAAAGAAATCCTGGTTTGAATCCCCCGCCCGCCTCCTGTCAGTTCCTTCTGTCCTGATTGGCCGGCTCCGGAACAGCTGGGGGGAGGCTTGGCCGCTGGTCCCACCCTCCCTCCAATCGCCGGCCGCGGTTGCCTCCAGAGATTGTCCAATCAGCGGCCAGGAGGCGGGCTCTAGTTTGACAGCGCAGAGGGGCGGAATGCCTGGGAGGCGTCTGCCAGCTGATGGAACACCTTTTGTCTCTTCACGGCAGGGAGGCGGATGGGGGGAACAAGGGATTTCCTGGGTCCTGATAAAAGATGTGTATAGGCAAAAAGGGTGGCTATGGGTGGTGTCTGGATCTCAACCCTGCAGGCGAAGAGGTCCTTTGTCACAGGGGAGCGTGCACAAACACCATGATTGATTTTAATCAGTCTGTTTTTCCGGGCTTTTGGCTGACAAAATCTCTGGCTTTTGTTCGTCTGACTCTGAAAACAAAGCCATAGATTTGCCAGTATTTGTCCATGCATTGTCAATATGGATGGAGTTTCTTCCAAGGAAATTGGATTTCCTTAACTGTAATCCCCAGGTCACATATTCTTTTATAGGGTAAAGTTCAAGAGGGGAAAGGCAAGGAAAGGGGTGAGGGTACATCTTGTTTCATTTCATTACATATTATATATATTTCATATATATTTTCTTCATAGGCTTTCATAACTCATAGATTTCATAGGAAAGATCCCCATCCCGTCCCAGCAAAGTTTATTAGAAAACCCACAGCAATTGATAGAGATAAGCAGCAGAGTTCCTGAGGTATGATCCTTTTCAACAAGGCCACGCACATACAGGCGGGGGCCCTTTCTCCCCAAGCGGCTTGGTTTGGAGTTCATGGAGGAAGTCCGTGATGCTAGGGCACCAAGTCAATCAGAGAAGGCAGAAAGGTCCGCAAAGAATCCGCAAATGGTGGAGAGTGGGGCAATGTCCTTTGGAGAACTACATTTCCCTGATCAGGGGCCAGGGTCCAGTGCACAAGCCAGAGAATTCACAGAGAGGAAACAGGAACCCAGTTATGTGTGCTGGGTCAGGAAGCAGCAGAATCCATTGTCCGGCCCTTGGCGAACTACAAATACTTGGGGGGGGTAGATGCTCTGCATCAGCATCAGGAAGTACATTTCATTAGCATCAGTAAATATATTTTCATTAGCATCAGGAGGTACAAACAGAGAATCAGGTTCAAACTCAGGCTGAACCCCAACACTGTGGGAGGCTTCTATCATGTCCTCCCATGAGAAGCTGGAGCTGACAGATGGAAGCTCACCCCGCTCCCTGGATTCGACCCGCTGACCTTTCGACACAAGGGTTTAACCCATTGCACCAGCAGGGGCTTTTGATGATCGACCCCATTGTTTCCAGTTCACTATTCCTGACAATGGCTGCACTTTACAACCTCGGCATGCTCAGAGAAAAACAAATCCTGATTGCCATCTCCCTCTTTACACTGAAAGCAGAGAAACATAGGGGAGGGGGGGGGGGGGGAGGGAATCTTGCCAAGCATAATTTGCAGCCTGCCAATGTTCTACGATTTTATCTGCCGCAAAGTGATTGTGCCACCAATGTATTAAAGAACGCTCTGTCGGATGCACACCGTGGTTACTGCTGAATTCATCTTCTAATAAGGGCCTGGGAAAGGCACTTTATAAATCATTCTGTCTTAACAGCCTCCACTTGAGAGTTTTCAGTGCAATTTGATTTCATCCTGTCGTTTGATGGAGGAGGGAATATATATATATGCGTAGAACATATACAGCCGGGTGCCTATGGGTAATGTATGGCTTAATTTAAGCATTCGGTGCCACTGGATTGCTACTTTCACGAATGCGCCGAGCATTCAGCCTCACGTCGAAACTAGGCAAGATTCTGGAAAAGATTGTTAAGGAAGTGGTCTGCAAACACTTAGAAGAAACGAATGTGGTCATCGCTAATAGTCAACGCGGATTGATCAAAAACAAGTCATGCCAGACTCATCTGATCTCTTTTTTCGATAGAGTTACAAGATGGATAGATGCAGGGAATGCCGTGGATGGAGCGTACTTGGATTTCAGTAAGGCCTTCGACAAGGTCCTCCATGACCTTCTGGCAAGGAAACTAGTCCAGCATTTCTCATCCTGGGGGTCGGGACCCCTGGGGGGGCCACAAGGGGGTGTCAGAGGGGTCACCAGAGGCGGCCCCTAGGTAATTTTCAACGGTAAGCAAACAGTATTTTGGTGCCCCCAGCAAATCATTGATATATATTTTCTGTTCGTCATGGGAGTTCTGTGTGCCCCATTTGGTTCAACTCCATCATTGGTGGAGTTCAGAATGCTCTTTGATTTTAGGTGAACTGTACATCCCAGTAACTACAACTCGCATATGTCAAGGTCTATTTTTCCCCCAAGAGAGCCTCAAGAGCGCCCCTGGGAAAAATCAACTATACTGCGAATGCTTACTTTGTGTAATGGTTAAGCCGCCCCTGGGGGTCACCAAAGACCATCAGGAAGCACAGTATATTCTGTTGGTCATGGGGGTTCTGTGTGGGAAGTTTGGCCCAATTCTATCATTGGTGGAGTTCAGAATGCTCTTTGATTGTAGGTGAACTATAAATCCCAGCAACTACAACCACCAAATGTCAAGATCTATTTCCCCCAAATTCCACCAGTGTTCACATTTGGGCATATTGAGTATTCGTACCAAGTTTGGTCCTGATCCATCATTGTTTGAATCCACAGTGTTCTCTGGATATAGGTGGACTACAACTCCAAAACTCAAGGTCAATGCCCATCAAAACTTTGCAGTATTTTCTGTTGATCATGGGAGTTCTGTGTGCCAAGTTTGGTTCCTATTTCATCATTGGTGGAGTTCAGAATGCTTTTTGATTGTAGGTGAACTATAAATCCCAGGAACTACAACCCCCAAATGTCAAGATCTATTTCCCCCAAACTCCACCAGTGTTCACATTTGGACATATTGAATATTTGTACCAAGTTTGGTCCTGATCCATCATTGTTTGAGTCCACAGTGTTCTCTGGATACAGGTGGACTACAACTCCAAAACTCAAGGTCAATGCCCATCAAACTTTTCCAGTATTTTGTGTTGGTCATAGGAGTTCTGTGTGCCAAGTTCGATTCGTATTTCATCATTGGTGAAGTTCAGAATGCTCTTTGATTGTAGGTGAACTATAAATCCCAGTAATTAAAACTCCCAAATGACAAAATCAGCCCCACCAGTATTCAAATTGGGGCATATCGGGTATTTGTGCCAAATTTGGTCCAGTGAATGAAAATACATCCTGCATATCAGATATTTACATGCCGATTCATAATAGTAGCAAAATTACAGTTATGGGGTAGCAACAAAAACAATGTTTTGGTTGGGGGTCACCACAACAGGAGGAACTGTATAAAAGGGTTGTGGAATTAGGAAGGTTGAAAACCACTGAACTAGTCCAATGTGGGCTAGGCAAAACTACGGTGAGGTGGATCTGGAATTGGTTAAATGGACGAATCCAGAGGGTGATTCTCCCCAATGCTTCCTCTTCATCCTGGAAAAAAGTGACAAATGGAGTGCCACAAACAGGGCCTGGTCCTGTTCAGGATCTTTATTAATTACTTAGATGAAGGGCTAAAAGGCATGATCATCAAGTTTGCAGACGACACCAAATTGGGAGGGAGAGCCAATACTCCAGAGGACAGGAGCAGGATTCAAAACGATCTTGACAGATTAGAGAGATGGGCCAAGACTAACAAAATGAAGTTCAACAGTGAAGACTGGATGGCCCATGAGGTCTCTTCCAACTCTAGGATTCTATGTGAGAGTTGTTCAGCAGTGGAACTCTCTGCCCCGGAGTGTGGTGGACGCTCCTTCTTTGGCAGCTTTTTAGCAGAGGTTGGATGGCCATCTGTCAGGGGTGCTCTGAATGCAATTTCCTGCTTCTGGGCAGGGGGTGGACTGGAAGGCCCATGAGGTCTCTTCCAACACTAGGATTCTATGTGAGAGCTGTTCAGCGGTAGAACTCTCTGTCCCAGAGTGTGGTGGAGGCTACTTCTTTGAAAGCTTTTACCAGTGGTTCTCAACCTGGATCCCCAGATGTTTTTGGCCTACAACTCCCAGAAATCCCAGCCAGTTTACGCAAGGCAAGAATGGCTTCAAACTACAAGAAAGGAGATTCCACCTGAACATTTGGAAGCACTCCTTGACTGTTAGAGCTGTTCAGCAGTGGAACTCTCTGTCCAGGAGTGTGGTGGAGGCTCCTTCTTTGGAAGCTTTTCAACAGAGCCTGGATGGCCATCTGTCGGGGGTGATTTGAATGCAATTTTCCTGCTTCTTGGCAGAATGGGGTTGGACTGGATGGCCCATGAGGTCTCTTCCAACTCTAGGATTCTATGTGAGAGCTGTTCAGCAGTAGAACTCTCTGCCCCAAAGTGTGGTGGAGGCTCCTTCTTTGGAAGCTTCTACCAGTAGTTCTCAGCCTGGGGTCCCCAGATGTTTTTGGCCTACAACTCCCAGAAATCCCAGCCAGTTTACGCAAGGCAAGAATGGCTTCAAACTACAAGAAAGTAAGTTTCTTGTAGTTTTACAAGAAAGGAAGCTTACAAGAAAGGAAGTTTCTTGTAGTTTCTTGCAGAAAGGGGATTCCACCTGAACATTTGGAAGTACTCCCTGACTGTTAGAGCTGTTCAGCAGTGGAACCCTCTGCCCAGGAGTGTGGTGGAGGCTCCTTCTTTTGAAGCTTTTCAACAGAGACTGGATGGGCATCTGTCGGGGGTGCTCTGAATGCAATTTTCCTGCTTCTTGGCAGAATGGGGTTGGACTAGATGGCCCATGAGGTCTCTTCCAACTCTAGGATTCTATGTGAGAGCTGTTCAGCAGTAGAACTCTCTGCCCCAAAGTATGGTGGAGGCTCCTTCTTTGGAAGCTTCTACCAGTAGTTCTCAGCCTGGGGTCCCCAGATGTTTTTGGCCTACAACTCCCAGAAATCCCAGCCAGTTTACGCAAGGCAAAAATGACTTCAAACTACAAGAAAGGAGATTCCACCTGAACATTTGAAAGGACTCCCTGACTTAGAGCTGTTCAGCAGTGGAACTCTCTGTCCAGGAGTGTGGTGGAGGCTCCTTCTTTGGAAGCTTTCACCAGTGCTTCTCAGCCTGGGATCCCCAGATGTTTTTGGCCTACAACTCCCAGAAATTCCAGCCAGTTTACGCAAGGCAAGAATGGCTTCAAACTACAAGAAAGGAGATTCCACCTGAACTTTTGGAAGCACTCCTTGACTGTTAGAGCTGTTCAGCAGTGGAACTCTCTGTCCAGGAGTGTGGTGGAGGCTCCTTCTTTGGAAGCTTTTCAACAGAGCCTAGATGGCCATCTGTCGGGGTGCTTTGAATGCAGTTTTCCTGCTTCTGGGCAGAATGGGGTTGGACTGGATGGCCCATGAGGTCTCTTCCAACTCTAGGATTCTATGATTCATTTGCTGACAGCACAAAATCAAGGCAGACCTGTGGCCTTTGAAAGCTGGCCTCGAAGACAAAGGGCCAGCCATAAAGGCGAAGGAAATCCATCCAAGTCAGCTGTGGCTGCCAGTGGTCTTTCTCTACCCTGCGGGGGCAGCTTTTTGGAGAGCGTCGAAGGGACGCAGCAGAAGCCTGTGTTCCAATTCTTCTTGGCAGCGAGCTGCTGTTCCCTTTACTGCATAACAACAACTTTCCTAGTTTCTAGCCCAGGACTGTGAAAGACCTTCAGCAGTTGACTCCCGGTTGACCCTGATCCCCACGGTCTCCCATGAATGGTTGCAATAACACCAGCTGTCCGTTACTCAAACTCTAACTGAGAAGGAAAAAGCACTGATTATCCAAATACAGTCATTAAAGGGGAAATGTGTTTTTAGGGCTGTCAGGGTGATTAATGAGGGTTAGCAAGCTTTGCAAATTCACTTGTTTAGTCTAAATGGCAGCTTCTATTTTCCTATTGATTTATTGCAGCCGTTACTCAGGCCCCTCTGTGTGTGTGTGTGCAATGTACATATGTACTCGCTTGCCTAGAAACATGCATGTATCTGCACCCATCTGTACTAAAACGGAGAGAAAGATGAAGGCACTTTGCTGTTTCTTTATTTCCTAACTTCTTCCTGTAGTTGAAACAGAACATGTGCAAAGCTCTTTTATTTTTTTGTCTTAGAGGATCACACAAAAGGCAAAGGGCTTTTTTTTTTGGCTCGAACGCAGCCCTGCAGCCCAGACTTAACAAAGGCAACATTATCCATCTGAATGTGGAAAATGAATTATTTGGGCTCTGGAACACGCAAGCTGTTCTCTCAAGGTGCGAAATCCTTGCTCGGTCTCTCTGGTAATCCATCACAAAGAAGGCCGGCTGCAAAGGCCAGCGTCTATTTAGAGTCTCCTGAATGGAAAGGGGAACATCCAAGCACATCCGTGAGGGATGGATTCCGCTTTGCTCATTCTTAAGGAAGGTTTTTAACCCTTGCGTACGAGAATGAAAGAGTTTGCAATGTGTGAGTTAGGGATATTTCTGGCTCCAATGAAAGTGTTGGTGTATTGCAGAGTATAAACAGATCCTGAGAACATACATGATGGATGAATGTCACTCCACTGTCAGTGCCTACAGCAGTATTTCTCAACCTGGGGGTCAGGACTCCTGGGGGGTCACGAGTGGGTGTCAGAGGGGTCACAAAAGACAATCAGAAAATACACATTTTGTTTTGGTCATGGGAAGTTTGGCCAGAATGCTCTGAATGTAGGCAAACTATAAATCCCAGCAACTACAACTCCCAAGTGTCAAGGTCTATTTTTCCCAAACTCAACCAGTGTTAACATTTGGGCATATTGAGTATCCGTGCCAAGTTTGGTCAAGATCCAATATTGTTTGAGTCCACGGTGCTCTCCGCATGTAGGTGAACTACAACTCCAAGACTCAAGGTCAATCCCCACCAGACCCTTCCAGTATTTTCTGTTGGTCATGGGAGTCCTATGTGCCACATTTGGTTCAATTCCATCATTGGTGTAGTTCAGAATGCTCTTTGACTGTAGGTGAACTATAAATCCCAGCAACTACGACTCCCAAGTGTCAAGGTCTATTTTCCCCAGACTTCACCAGGGTTCACATTTGGGCATATTGAGTATCCGTGCCAAGTTTGGTCCAGTTCCAACATTGTTTGAGTCCACAGTGCTCTCTGGGTGTAGGTGAACTATAACTCCAAAACTCAAGTTCAGTGCTCACCAAACCCTTCCAGTATTTCCTTTTGGTCATAGGAGTTCTGTGTGTCGAGCTTGGTTCAATTCCATCATTGTTGGAGTTCAGAATGCTCTTTGATTATAGGTGAAATCCCAAAAATTCCAACTCCCAAATGTCAAGGACTCAACAAGTGTTCACACTTGGGCATATTGAGTATCTGTGCCAAGTTTGGTCCAGATACATCATTGTTTGGGTCCACAGTGCTCTCTGGATGTAGGTGAACTCCAAAACTCAAGGTCAATGGCCACCAAACCCTTCCAGACTGCTCTTTGACTGTAGGTGAACTATAAATCCCAGCAACTACAACTCCCTAATGTCAAGGTCTATTTCCCCCAAACCCCACCAGTGTTCACATTTGGGCATATTGAGTATCCGTGCCAAGTTTGGTCCAGATGTGGGCGAAACGTCAGGAGAGAATGCTTCGGGAACATAGTCTTACAGCCTGGAAAACTCACAGCAACCAAGGATAGGATTGCGTTATCCATGCAGTCTCCGGGTTTTGGGTGGCTCTTGGAGAAGATGCTGTTCCGAAGATGTTTGTCATTATCTTTTCATTCTCTCGTTCTCTAAACTCCATCACCATGATTATATGCAGATCCGAGGAGTAGAAAATGCTCCTTTCGAAGCAAAACGACCACATGTGAATGTCACCCAGAATTAATGCAGAATTTGGAAACGGTGGAGTTTTTGAACACTTTTTTTTTGCAGTGGGAAGAAAAATACGAAATTCACGATATGTGTCTTATGTGAGTGGCGTCCCTCTATACTTTCTTTTTTCCTTCCGAAAAAAACATTTTGGAAGTTATGGAAGGCTGTTATTGCGAATCAAGTTAAAGAAATATCCTTTCTAAATGAAGTGGTCTGCTAAATGTTTCCATGAGGCATTCTTTAGCTCAGAGAGAGTTATGTTTCTCCTGTTATTTGTCATGATATTAAACAGAGAGCTAACTGCTACCCATCCATCATCGTCTTCAAGCAATGTCTGGTACTAAACAATAGATCTGTCTGAAAAGCTAACGTCAGCAGAGCCCTGCAGAAAATCATTGTAGTGCCGTCCTGGCCATTGTTAGGGATACATATTGTCGGGCGGCAGGGGGGGGGCGCGACGCTTTTCTTTGTCCCTGCAAAATGCACATAGAAGGAAGACCACAACAATGACACAAAACAGGTACACTCTCGCCGGGACTTTGGGCGGAAACTCAGCAAAAAAGCACATGTTCGGCATCTGGAAGGCTCTGGGTTCCATCCCTGGCATCTTCTGGGGAAGAGATTGGTATGGACAAGCCTTGGTGCCTCTTTCCAACAACAAGCAAGAGAATGAATTCACTTTGAATCCAGTTTCTGCCTCATACAGAATTCTGGGGTTTGTAGTTTAGTGAGGCTCTTAAAGGCTCCTCCCTATACAAACCCCAGAATTCTGGAGGAGGCAGCAACCAGATTTAAAGTAGATTCATTCTCTAGTGTGATGAGGTCCTCACACTAGAGGAAAAAAAATCCACTTAAAATCCAATGTCTGCCTCCTGCAGAATTCTGGGGTTTGTAGTTTAGGGAGGAGGAGCCCCCGGTGGCACAGTGGGTTAAACTGCTGAGCTGCTGAACCTGCTGACCAAAAGGTTGGCAGTTCAAATCTGGGGAGCAGGTGAGCTCCCGCTGTTAGCCCCAGCTTCTGTGAAACTAGCAGTTCGAAAACATGCAAATGTGAGTAGATCAATAGGTACCGCTCCTGCAGGAAGGTAACAGCACTCCATGCAATCATGCCGGCCACATGACCTTGGAGGTGTCTACAGAGAACGCCGGCTCTTCGGCTTAGGGAGGAGAAGCCCCTGGTGGCACAGTGGATTAAACTCCTGAGCTGCTGAACTTGCTGACCAAAAGGTTGGCAGTTTGAATCCACGGAGCGGTGTGAGCTCCCACTGTTAGCCCCAGCTTCTGCCAACCTAGCAGTTTGAAAACATGCAAATGTGAGTAGATCAATAGGTACTGCTCTGGCAGGAAGGTTAAACTGTGGGTTAAACTACTGAACTCCTGAACTTGCTTACCAAAGGTTTGCAGTTTGAATCCACGGAGCAGTGTGAGCTCCCGCTGTTAGCCCCAGCTTCTGCCAACATAATAGAAAACATGCAAATGTGAGTAGATCAATAGGTAACGCTCTGGCAGGAAGGTAAAACTGTAGGTTAAACTACTGAACTGCTGAACTTGCTTACCAAAAGGTTGCAGGTTTGAATCCGGGAGGGCGTAAGCTCCCGCTGTTAGCCCCAGCTTCTGCCAACCAAGCAGTTCGAAAACATGCAAATGTGAGTAGATCAATAGGTACCGCTCCGGCAGGAAGGTAATGGCACTCCATGCAGTCATGCCGGCCACATGACCTTGGAGGTGTCTATGGAGAACGCCGGCTCTTCGGCTTAGGTAGGAGGAGCCCCTAGTGGCACAGTGGGTTAAGCTGCTGAGCTGCTGTACTTGCTGTCCAAAAGGTTGGCAGTTCGAATCCGGGGAGTGGGGGTGAGCTCCCACTGTTAGCCCCAGCTTCTGCCAACCTAGAAGTTCGAAAACATGCAAATGTGAGTAGATCAATAGGTACCGCTCCAGCAGGAAGATAATGGCACTCCATGAAGTCATGCCGGCCACATGACCTTGGAGGTGTCTATGGAGAACGCCAGCTCTTTGGCTTAGAAATGGAGATGAGCACCAAGCCTCCAGAGTCGGACACAACTAGACTTAATGTCAAGGGAAAACCTTTACCTTTTCCTAATCTAATCAACTGTACATTGTATTTTGAAATTCGAGCCACTTGTCTTGTATATGTTCCTCTTAACAAACAAACATACAAAGAAGAACAAACTCAACCATGGTCAAAAACAGCTATTGAGTTTTGCCACGTAGTAATTTTTGGCCGTGTCTTTTTAACATAGCTGAACAAACACTATTGCATTCTGTTTTGTCTTTGAATGTTTTGGTTATTTCATTTATTTTGGGGTTTTTTGGCCAGTCATGATACAGTGAAGACAGAAGCAGTAGCAATTTTTTAGATTAACACAGCTCCTCATATTGTGATGACCCCCAACCATAACATTATTTTAGTTGCTACTTCATAAGTGTAATTTTGCTACTGTTATGAATCATAATGTAAATATCTGATATGCAGGATGTATTTTCATTCACTGGGCCAAATTTGGCACAAATACCCAAGACACCCAAGTTTGAATACTGGTGGGATTGGGGGGATTCATTTTGTCAATTGGGAGTTGTAGTTGCTGGGATTTATAGTTAACCTACAATGATGGAATTGAACCAAACTTGGCACACAGAACTCCCATGACCAACAGAAAATACTGGAAGTGTTTGATGGGCACTGACCTTGAGTTTTGGAGTTGTAGTTCACCTACATCCAGAGAGCACAGTGGATTCAAACAATGATGGATCTGGATCAAACTTGGCATGAATACTCAATATGCCCAAATGCGAAGACTGTTGGAGTTTGGGGAAAACAGACCTTGATATTTGGGAGTTGCAGTTGCTGGGATTTATAGTTCATGTGCTGTCATGCCCTGGGCCTGTGAAAGAGTCTGTAGACAGGACGTATTTTCTGAATGCCCAACGGGACACCGGGGGTGCCTCGGCTGAGAGGCCTTTCGGATTTCCCCACACAAAGTTCTTTGAAAGATTTAGAAAGTTCAAGTAAGTTTTTATTGTTGCTTAAATCTTCAATAAATCAAACAAATACTTCAAGGCTTTGAATCAACTGGTGGCTTGCTTAAATATTGTCCACAAGGGACAGGCAACTTTCTTCATAAATGGTTTCTTCCTTCTATAAGGGAAATCCTTGACCCATCCCTGGGCAGTCTGTATTTAGGTTTTGCTGGCGTGGGGCCCCTACACCCGGTTCCAATTTGCGTTATGGCTGCCGTGAGAGGTCCTTACCAGGCCAAAGTCTCTGTGTAGATTTCCAAGGGGGAAAGAAGTCCTTTGTTTCCCAGTGAAGGCTGGCTGTAGAGTTGTGGAACTAAATTCCCCAAAAAAAGGTTATGCTGTAGTTCTCTGTAGAGCTATGGGACTGGATTCCCTCCAGCAAAGCTGTAAAAGATGAAGCTTTCGACAGGTGGAACTGATTCACGTCCTCTGTTCTCTGTGTGAACTGAACTAGAGGTCTCCTTTTTCCCTCCTTAACTCAGAAAAAGGGATGGAACATAATGATAATTGATGTGTCCTTGGCCCTATGATTGCAAACCAAGAGAAGCCACCTTATTGCAAAATGCATGGAACTTTGGAATACATGCAAACACTCAATAGAAAGGAAAAGAAGTTGGAGCTCCTGGTACAGCCGTATCAGCACAGTTCACCTATAGTCAAAGAGCATTCTGAACTACACCAATGATGGAATTGAACCAAACTTGGCACACAGAATTCCCATGACCAACAGAAAATACTAGAAGGGTTTGGTGGGCATTCACCTTGAGTTTTGGAGTTGTAGTTCACCTATATCCAGAGAGCATGGTGGACTCAAACAATGATGGATCTGGACCAAACTTGGCATGAATACTCAATATGCCTGAATGTGAAGACTGCTGGAGCTTGGGAGAAATAGACCTTGACATTCGGGAGTTGTAGTTGCTGGGATTTATAGTTCACCTACAATTAAAGAGCATTCTGAATTACACCAACGATGGAATTGAACCAAACTTGGCGAACAGAACTCCCATAACCAACAGAAAATACTGGAAGTGTTTGATGGGCATTGACCTTGAGTTTTGGAGTTGTAGTTCACCTACATCCAGAGAGCACGGTGGACTCAAACAATTTATTTATTTATTTATCGTGTCATCAGCAGCCATACCATTGTATTACATTTCTAACAGAACAAAACAAACAAACAGATTAAAAAAGCACAAATTTTGCAAACTTGGTAGTTGATTAAATGTCCTTTGACCAGTATCTGGCCACTTGGAGTGCCTCTGGTGTTGTCGCAAGAAGATCCTCCATTGTGCATGTAGCAGGGCTCAGGTTGCATTGAAGCAGGTGGTCTGTGGTTAGCTCTTCTCCACACTCGCATGTCGTGGATTCAGCTTTGTAGCCCCATTTCTTAAGATTGGCTCTGCATCTCGTGGTGCCAGAGCGCAGTCTGTTCAGTGCCTTCCATGTCGCCTAGTCTTCTGTGTGCCCAGGAGGGAGTCTCTCATCTGGTATCACCCAGAGGTGCTGGGTTTGAGCCTGCCACTTTTGGACTCTCGCTAGCTGAGGTGTTCCAACGAGTGTCTCTGTAGATCTAAGAAAACTATTTCTTGATTTAAGTCGTTGACGTGCTGGCTGATACCCAAACAAGGGATGAGCTGGAGAAGCAACCAGAAACAACTCAAACAATGATGGATCTGGATCAAACTTGGCATGAATACTCAATGTGCCCAAATGTGACCATTGGTGGAGTTTGGGGAAAATAGACCTTGACATTAGGGAGTTGTTGTTGCTGGAATTTATAGTTCACAGCAGGGGGGGGGGGGCAAAAAGGATCCCTTGGCATACCCATCTCCATCCTCCAACAGAAAGGATGAGTTTGATGGCTCTAGAGATGTGAGGAGAGGCACCATCTGCTGCCTGAGCAGTTACCTCCTTCTGCTTAATGGTAGGGCAAGCATTGTGCCTCTCCATTGTTACCTTTCTGGTTATGGTGCTGCTTTCTTTCCGCTACAATGACATTTTCAGCTTGGAAAAAGTCTCTACTCCAAGGCCTGAAATGGAAAGGAAGCAAGGAAGGGATGGGAGCAGAGAGAGCGAGCATGTCTGCAGCATAAGTAAGACCCACATTCGCTAGCCACATGCTGATTTGTTGCAGGCACAAGCTGAACTAGCGGTTTAAGCCCCATTGGCAAACCAGAAAGAAACCGCAAAAGCATTCTTCTCCTGGAATGGCCGGGCCCAGAGGGGAAGCCAAGGGAAGTATTTATCACTGCAGCACTTTGAAAAGTGAGTTGGGAAAAGTACCAGCCTCTGTAGGGCTTAAATCTTCTCCTAGGAACTGACTCGGCTCTGGAAGAGAGTGCGCAGCAGGGGTTTTTTCCATCTAAGAAAACACATTGTCGTTTTATGCCTGTGCCATTAGCGGCCTCAATAGGCGCAGTCTCTTCTCCAAATTGACCCTTTGTTGGGTGGCGGGAGTCTGAGGTCCCACTGTAAATTACAGATAATGCTGATCCTTTTCTTTACAGGATAATTAGCACGGCCCAGCTGTTCCTGGATTAATCTGCTTTGGAAGACATTGTAAAGATGGAAGCGAGCAAAACCCAGAGCCTAACTTCCTGCCCAACTGGAAGAAGATTGGTTCACCCACTTCTCACACTTCAAAGGAAGCCGTCCAAAGCATGTTAGTTTTCAGTGCTGCAGAAACTATAATATAATCTGAAGACTCCAACTGCTCAGCCACAGGATACTTGACTAGAGCAAGCTTTAAAGAACTGTATCGACATTATACTCTCTAGCACAACCTTCCGAATATATATTTTTTCCGTGTCAGGTGTGACTTGAGAAACTGCAAGTTGCACCTGGTGTGAGAGAATTGGCTGTCTGCAAGAATGTTGCCCAGGGGTGCCTGGATGTTTTGATATTTTACCATCCTTGTGGGAGGCTTCTCTCATGTCCCCGCATGCGGAGCTGGAGCTGATAGAGGGAGCTCATCTGCACTCTCCCCAGTTTCGAACCTGCGACCTGTCGGTCTTCAGTCCTGCCAGCACAAGGGTTTGAAACAGTTGAAATTCAACTTATGAATGCCTTGAAAGATCTCTCCAGGTACTCCAAAGATAGTCATCTGAAGCCTAACCCTGCCAAGACACAAGTGTGTGCTTTCCACCTATGCAACCATGAAGCCAACAGGAAATTGAAAGTCAACTGGGAGGGTCAAGAGCTTGAACATTGTTTCCATCCTAAATATCTTGATGTCGCCTTAGATTGAACACTAGCATATAGGAAACACTGCTTAATCACGAAGTACAAAGTAGCTCCACGCAATAACATCCTGCGGAAACTTACTGGCAGCACCTAGAGTGCAGACCCAAAATTAGTAAGAATATCAGCCCTGGCCTTGTCTTACTCAACTGCCAAGTATGCCTGCCCTGCTTGGCATAGGTCTGCCCATGCAAAGCAGGTGAACATAGCATTGAATGAAACATGCAGAATAATCATGGGATGTCTTAAACCTACACCTGTTGATAAACTTTACAACCTAGCTGGCATTGCCCTCCCTGATGTGCGACAGGAAGTTGTTGCTAAATGTGAGTGAAACAAGGTTGAACACTGTGAAAGCCACCCACTACATGGCTACCAGCCTCCTCCCAGTAGACTCAAATCATGGAAAACTTTATGAGAACTACAATTTCTCTTGGTGTCCCCCCAGCAACAGCAAGGGCATCCCTTTGGGCAGCTAGACCATGCAATCCCAATTGGATGCCCCCCCACGAGGGTCTTCTTCCAGGGGCAAACCAAGAATGGGCAACTTGGAAGTCCATGAACAGACTCAGCAGATCAAAAGACAACCTGGCAAAATGTCACTACCTAAAAGAATCCCACACCTTGTGTGACTGTGGAGCAGAACAGACAACTCTGCCTCTGTATGCTTGTCCACTATGCCCTGCCTCATGTACAGAAGAATTGTTGGAGGCTACAGACAATGCTATTGCTGTTGCCCGTTTTTGGTCAAAAGATATTTAGCTACCTGCGCTCCTATTTTTATCAGTTTATACTAATTTATGCAATGCTATCGATACGAAATAATAATAGCACAAGGGTTTAATCCTCTGCGCCACCGGGGGCTCCTTAACCTTCCTAATGCCTCGACCTCTTAATACAGTTCCTTATGTTGTGGTGACCCCCAACCATAACATTATTTTCATTGCTATTTCATAACTAATTTTGCTACTGTTATGAATCGTAATGTAAATATCTGATATGCAGGATGTATACTGGTGGGGTTGGGGGGATTGATTTTGTCATTTGGGAGTCATATTTGCTGGGATTTATAGTTAACCTTCAATCAAAGAGCATTCTGAACTCCACCAATGATGGAACTGAACCAATCCTGGCACACAGAACTCCCATGACCTACAAGAGGGAAATTTCTCAATGGGATAAGGTGGTAAGTCTAATAGTAGGGATTGGGTGGTGTGCTTTTTGGCTCCTGGGGGCTGTTCAACAAATTTGGTTGGTTTGTTGCTATCAAGTCAATTTTGGCTCAAAATGACCCTATGAACGAGACACATCCCTCCCAAAAAAATATTTTTTGAAAAAACAACTGGAATTCTTTGTTCTTCCAAAGGGTAAAGGTAAAGACTTCACCTGACATTAAGTCTAGTCATGTCCGACTCTTGGGGGTGGTGCTCATCTCCATTTCTAATTCGAAGAGCTGGCGTTGTCCATAGACACCTCCTAGATCATGTGGCCTGTATGACTGCATGGAGCACTGTTACCTTCCCACTGAAGCAGTAGCTATTGATCTACTAAAATTTCCATGTTTTCAAACTGCTAGGTTGGCAGGAGTTAGGGCTAACAACCAGAGCTCACTCCACTCCCTAGATTCGAATCACCGACTTTGTGCCAGCAGGACCGCTGATCGAAAAGTCTGCGGTTCAAATCTGGGGAGTGTGGTGAGCTCCCATCTGTCAGCCACAGCTTCCCATGTGGGGACATAAGAGAAGCCTTCCACAGGATGGTAACACATCTGGGCATCTTCTGGGCAATGCCCTTGCAGACGGCCAATTATCTCACACCGGAAGCTACTTGCAGTTTCTCAAGTCGATCCTGACATGGAAAATAAAAACTGGAAAGGCCCAGATTGATCATTTGCAGAAAGTTTGGAAACAGATCTACAAGATCAGGAAGTACATCCCAGTGTATTGGACCAAAAATGACTTAGTCTTTATCTACACTGCCATATAATCCAAATTATCTGCTTTGAACTGGATTATATGGCAGTGTAGACTCATATAATCTAGTTCAAGCAGATAATCTGGATTCAGAAACTGGATTATATGGCAGTCTAGCTCCAGCCTTACTGAAATAGAAGGTGGATTGGTGGACTTTGCTTGGTCTATCTAGTTTATTGGAATCTCAGGTGTCCACTTATAAGTTTCTTGAAATATGTGCAGTTGTATGTTGCACCTGATTTTAAAAGCAACCCCGAGGATGGGTTGTTGTTGTGTTTTTTTAGGACATTACCGCTCCACAGAATACAGTGCGTGTCCCTTATTCAGAATGCTTTCAGTGCCAGAAGAACACTGAAGGGGACAGAACAGCTGCAGCAATTTATCTTATCTTATATTTAGTTAAATGAACAGACACCCTGTTCTCTTGCCGCTAAAAGAAATGAATGACCCAAGGCCTTCTGAGTGATCGCTCTTATTCCCCTCCACTGCTCAATAATTTGCACGATCTGCCTTTGACAGACAGTAAAGGAACTCCAAGGTGATGAGACACAAGGTGCATCTAATAGATCTCTATACCATAGAATTAATGCTGCTTGAGCACTTTAACTTCCAGGGCTTAATGCTATGAAATTCTGGGAGTTATAGTTTGGTAAAGCACCTGCATTCTTTGGCAGAGTAGGCTAAAGACCTTAAAGACCCGCAACAATACAATAATATATAATACCACCCAGAGGAAAAGTGTTCCTGCCATACATCAAGGGAACCACTGATCGCATAGGGAAGCTGATGAGGAAACACAACATACAAACAATCTACAAACCCACCAAGAAAATCCAACAAATGCTACGTTCAGCAAAGGACAAGAGGGATCCTCTCACCTCTGCAGGAGTCTACCGTATACCATGCAGCTGTGGACAAGTCTACATAGGGACCACCAAACGCAGCATTGCCCAGACACGCATCAAGGAACATGAAAGGCACTACAGACTACTTCAACCAGAGAAGTCAGCCATAGCAGAGCACCAGATGAACCAGCCTGGACACAGCATATTATTTGAGAACACAGAAATGCTGGACCACACCAACAACCACCATGTCAGACTACACAGAGAAGCCATTGAAATCCACAAGCATGTGGACAATTTCAACAGAAAGGAAGAGACCATGAAAATGAACAAAATCTGGCTACCAGTATTAAAAAACTCTAAAATTATAACAGCTAAACAACAGAGAGGAAAAAACCAGGCACAGATTAACACCTCCCAGCAACAGATTTTCCCAGGCTCGGGCAGGCCTTCAAATGCTAATGAAGGTGATCAGCTAAACATTCACACCTAACTGCAGCAGGGAAGAGCTCCTTGCCCCACCCCAGCCATTCCACAGATATATAAACCCATTTTTCCTACTTCCAACAGACCTTCTCACCTCTGAGGATGCTTG
Organism: Anolis sagrei; assembly: GCF_037176765.1. NCBI lineage: Eukaryota > Metazoa > Chordata > Lepidosauria > Squamata > Anolidae > Anolis > Anolis sagrei. The sequence goes on along the minus strand of NC_090027.1, from coordinate 11,377,350 downwards.
CCATAGATGCAGGCGAAACGTCAGGAGAAATGCCTCTAGAACATGGCTCCATAGCCCGAAAAAACCCACAAGAACCATATATAATACTAATATTGTACTATGCTAATAATATAATATATTGTTTATACATATAATATTGATCATAATATTATAATGCAATATAATAATAATAATAATAATAATAATAATAATAGAATCAAAGAGTTGGAAGAGACCTCATGGGCCATCCAGTCCAACCCCATTCTGCCAAGAAGCAGGAATATTGCATTCAAATCACCCCTGACAGATGGCCATCCAGCCTCTGTTTAATAATTATATAATAATAATAAAACTTTATTTATACCCCGCTACCATCTCCCCGAGGGGACTTGGAGCGGCTTACATGAGGCCAAGCCCGACAACACATCAATAAAACAAAATACAATAAGCAAAAACAATACAATTAATATAACTTACATATAAACAATAACATGCAAGGATCTATCTATCTATCTAGTATCTCTCTCTCTCTTTGGCTATCCATCCATCCATCCATCCATCGATCCTTCCATCGATCCTTCCATCGATCCTTCCATCTATACATCCATCTATCTATCTATCTATCTATCTATCTATTAGGGCTGGGCGGTTTCGTTTCGTTAATTCGTAATTCGTTAAAAATTTGTTATTTTTTTTATAACGAAGCGATAACGAACCATTCTGGAGCAACTTAAAAATGAAATGAATTTTTAAATTCATTTCGTAAATGCTTCGTATTCGTTATGTATTCGTTTCGTTATCGGTTTGAGGTCATTTCGTTATTATTTCCGCATGTCTGGGGCAAGTTTTATAGTTGTTTTTTGTTTAATTAGTGAAAAAAAATTATAATATCACACCAACAGTCAACAACAGAGGGAGAGGGAAGCTTCAGAAGTTCCCCCTGTCCCATTTGGAGGTTTTTTAGCGTATTGCGCGGTCGCGTCCGCCATTAACGAATCGATTCGTTATTGTTTCGTATTTGTTTCGTTAATGTTTCGTAATTTTTTTAACATTTACGAAATTTTGTAAATATTGAACTTTTTAAAGGAAAAATTTCGGAATTCTTTTAAATATTGAAACGCAAAAACCCCCAAAAAACGAATCGATTTTAGAAACAAATTTTTCCGTTGTTACCCAGGCCTACTATCTATCTATGTGGCCATCTATCCATCCATCTATCCATCTATCTGGATCTCTCTCTCTCTCTCTCTGGCTATCTGTCTGTCTGTCTGTCTGTCCGTCCATCCGTCCATCCATCCATCCAGCATTCAAAGCACCCCAACAGATGGCCATCCAGCTTCTGTTTAAAAGCCTCCAAAGAAGGACCCTCTACCACACTCTGGGGCAGAGAGTTCCACTGCTAAACAGCTCTCACAGTTAGGAAGTTCTTCCTCATGTTCAGATGGAATCTCCTCTCTTGTAGTTTGAAGCCATTGTTCCGCGTCCTAGTCTCCAAGGAAGCAGAAAACAAGCTTGCTCCCTCCTCCCTGTGGCTTCCTTTCAGCGAACACCCTGATAACTTCTCGGGATTGCCTCTGCTTTTGGGCAATGCTTTTGGCTTCTTGGGACTTTGATGTAGACCTTGGTTTCTTGGGACTCTGTCATGCTGCCATGAAATCTTGTTTGATCAATGCTTATGGATTATGCTTCATGTTATTTGCCTTTGGACTTTGGAGACTCTGTCTTTGCATTTAAGACTCTGTTTGGCTATTGAACTTTTGCAACTTTACTTTTGTGTTTAAGACTTTGCCTTTTCTTTAATCTATATATATATAAATGCTCTGTGCATAATGAGTAGCTTAAAAACAAAAGAACCAATGAATGAAATCACACCAAAATGGGCAACAAAATGTCTCACAACACAAGGAGTGACCATCACTCAAAAATTCTGATTTTGTCATTTGGGAGTTGTAGTTGCTGGGATTTATAGTTCACCTACAATCAAAGAGCATTCTGAACTCCATCAACGATGGAATTGAACCAAACTTGGCACACAGAACTCCCATGACCAACATTGAGTTTGGGAGTTGTAGTTCACCTACATCCAAAGAGCACTGTGGACTCAAACAATGATGGATCTGGACCAAACTTGGCACAAGCACTCAATACACCCAAATATGAACACAGATGGAGTTTGGGGGAAATAGACCTTGACATTTGGAGGCTGTAGTCACTGGGATTCACAGTTCACCTACAATCAAAGAGCATTCTGAACCTCACGAACGTCAGAATCGGGGGAAACTTCCCACACAGAAATCCCAAGACCAACAAAAAATACTTAAATGCCATCCAGTCCAACTCCCTTCATCAAGGCAAGAAAACGTAATCAAAGTCCTCCTGACAAAGAGCCATCCAGCCATAGAGATAGATAGATAGTAGGCTTGGGTAACCACGAAAAAATTTGGTTCTAAACTCGTTTCGTTTTTAGGGGGGCCCT